>NC_086102.1:45825095-46026024 GCF_963921235.1 Mobula hypostoma
TTCACTTGATTGAATAATACAACAGATGGGATACGAATTTGTTTATCTGTAATAACACCATACCGAATATTTAAATGTTCATTGGATTAGAAGATTTTATTGATGTGATATGGTTGTATTATGTAGATAGTTCTCGAAGTATGGATTACATTTTAGTCCCGATTGGATTCGTTAGTAGTGCGCCTGTGATATGCGATTTGCTTTATTTGACTATATTATGGCACAGTGGATTGTATTTCAAAATGGATTGGCATCTGTGATATTGTATTTGTGATATGAATCTGTTGAATGTGCTTGCTCTGTGAATATTCTCGGCTTGTGACAGATGTCGGATCCCATTAGGTGACTCCTAGGGAGATTTCTCTCCAATCGGAGGCTCCATTAAAAGAGGATTTGGTTCCAGCCCGGCCCCCGAGCCTGGCCAAGCCCTTCTCTCATCTCCATCTCCACTAAGATCAGACAGGACCATCAGAGAAAGAGAGAGAGAGAGACAGAGGGAGAGGGAGAGAAACAGTCCTTATCGCTACGATCAGAGACCGAGAGGACATTTTTTATATCAAACTCTTATCGCTGCGATCAGAGACTTGAACGACATTCTATCAAACTCCTGCCACTGGGAACAAGGATTCAAAGGGCATTTTATTAAATTCCTGTCCCTCCCAACAGAGATTTGAACCGACAGAAAATGCAAGGATCTGCAGGGTTGATTTGTGGATAAAAGACGAAGATACGATCTCTAGAAAAAATTACTAGTGACTGGAATCCAGTTTTTTTTAAGTCCATCTTGCTTCATTCCATTGGATCCTCGCGTTTCCTCGTTTGTTGGTAAGATTTCTGTCTCTGTGACATAAAATACGGTTTTAGACCTCTGTTCTGCAGATACAGAAATTAATTATTTCGGGAATATTGAAATACACTCCGCAAGAAAAATTTCAGCGGTTGCCTACTGTTTGCGAGGAAAAAAATCAAGTAAACAATTATAGCGTGTGCAAAAATAGAAACGCAAACTTCTTAAAACATTGATTAACTTTCCCCGCTATAATGTTGTTGTAATGAGGTTAAGATGATAGTGTTAATTGTAAGTATTTATTCATACTAACGGGAAACCTGTATTTCCGTTCGTTCATTTTGTTATTTTCCTATCATTTTGCCATAGTTCTGGCTTTCTATCCCAGAGGCATTCAGAAATGTATAAGAAATTTGTTTCTATTTCAAATAATATCTGCATATTTCTCATATTAATAACGTCTCCTTCTTGGTTTAGTTTTAGTGCATCTTGAGATTTAGCTTGTAGTTTCTCTTCAAATGTTCACTGAACCCCTTCTCTTTTGTGTCTAGCTGGTGCGTATATTTTAGTTCACGTTATTCATTTTGTTTGCTGGCATTATACATACACAATATACTGGTATTAATTCATGTCCAACAACAATCGAATACTGGCGCAGTTTATGTTCTGCCTGTGCCTCACAGTGTTAATATTTTAGTCGATTATCCTTTCTTCTCTCCTTCTGGCCCAGTTTACTTTAGTCTTGATGCACATTGTGTGTATGTGTGCGTGTGTGTGTGCCTGGGTGTGAGGATGTCCCTGCAGTCTGCTTTTCCGGGTGACAGATGGTGCCTGAGTCTGTCTCTCCTTTCACCCCGGCTCGGTTCCAAATGAAATAATAATAAATTAATATTCTACACGGGCAAACATCGATTACTGCTGGTCAGATCTCAGGAATACTGCGAACAAAGCCTTTGTCTTAATCTGCTAGAAGGTTTTCTAATAAACTCATTTAATATCCATTACAAATACAACATCCTGCAGGCCTTGAGTAATAACCATACAGGCAGGAATCAATAGCCCTGGAAATATAAACAGCTGTAAACTTAGATTAGATTGATACAGCTAAACATATATTAAACTAGCCGGAGAAAGAAAGACAGATATAGGTAGTGATCAGATAGATAGATAGATAGATAGATAGATAGATGCATAGACAACAGAAAGAGAGAGAGCTAAGAAAGAAAGAGCATAGGTAGAATGGAAGAAAGAAAAAGGAAGATGTACAACCTGGATTCGGCGACTGTTAGATATTACAAGTGAATACCAAGAATAAACTAAGACAGATTGATAATATCAGCAGGTAAAAAGCAAAATAAAACAGGATCTCGTATCACCAAATAAACAGAATGAAGCAGATAAATTAAATTCAGATATTAATTTGACAAACTTATCGTTTCAATTTTACATTTTCTTTCTCGGAATTCATACATTTAATTGTATGCTTCTGTTTTGTTTGATTAATTTTTTTTCAAGTGAACATTCCAGTTCCTCACTATTAGGGTAACTTTTTTCTGAAATGGCCTGGCCTGATTTATAATTCAATGCTTTCCTAGATTGCTATAAATGATTGATTCACTTTAAGCAGTATTTCCTTGCAGTTTTATTGCGTTGTTGTCACTGTTGGACTTTTATTTTCCTTTCTTTGGAGATAATTATTGTGATGAATCTCAAGCTTTTCCCCCCTCTCTGCATCTTCAGGTTTTCGTGCTCATATTGCAGTTCCGATCGTGTTTCCTCAGGATGTTGAACTCGGATCAAACTGACCTGGACCTGAACCCCAGCTCTTCCGAGAGTGAGTCGGTGCTGTCGGATGCTCGGGGAGGTTGTGTGCGAGACAAGCCGGATGATGCCGAAGGCAAGCGAGGGGTCCAGCAGACATTGAGCCGGGAAGAGAAACGCCGCCGGCGGAGAGCCACTGCCAAGTACCGCACGGCCCACGCAACCCGGGAGCGCATTAGGGTAGAGGCCTTCAACGTGGCATTCGCAGAACTTCGCAAACTGCTGCCAACTCTGCCTCCCGACAAAAAGCTCTCCAAAATCGAAATCCTTCGCCTGGCCATCTGCTACATTTCTTACCTAAATCATGTCTTGGATGTCTAGGCAACGAGAGAGGAGGGAGAGAGAGAAAGAGAAACAGTGGAGAACGGAAAAGAAAAGTAAAGTTTGTGGATTTAAAACTGAAAATAAAAATGTTTGAGGAGGTTGTCAAGTGCCACCGTTTCCAAAACAAATGGAACTTTAAACTCTATTTGTGACCTTAAAGTGTGTTAGTCGGTGCGGTATATTTATATTTAATTTTATTTTTTATAATTGTGCGTATTGATAATTAGTATATTTCTATTTTATTTTTATTTATTTTTATATAAACGTGTGTCAATTGTTATTTTTGTGCCATCTGTTCACAGTCGAGTGTTTACACTTTCTGTTGGAGAGCTGTAAGCTGTTATTTCTTTCTCGCCGTGCTTGGTTGCTGTTTGAAAGCAGTGATGTTTTTTGCTTCCCCATATCGCACTTGTTTCTAAAGGTAGAGCTTTTTACGTTTGTCTTATTTCCACCCTCCCTTGTATTTAAATATTTGGTGCAATGAGTTTGTTGCTGTTTCTAGGAGAGTCGAGCACTCGCACTTCATGCTTTAATTTAAATGGTTTAAGGTCCGTGGCAGTTGCTGTTGTATAAAATGTTTATTTTTCTTGGTAGAATGTGTCGCAGTTTGGAACACGGTAAACAAAGGAGGAGAATCCCAGATTGTGCAACAACTCCCAGCTATTTATTCCCCGGATTAGTATACCCCTTAAAACGTTTATAAAATAATCTGGGCCCATCTTCTCCTAGTGAATTGAACCAAAAACTGAATTTCTAATGACTGCCCGATCTCTGGTTAGCACCCCTGAAGTGCGCGGATTTTGTAAAAAACAAAAAACAAACAAAAAAAGGACATATCAAACTGACATCCAAAGATTCTCGTCTTTTCAGGGTTTCTAAATGTGTTTTTTGCCTAGTTCAGAATATTTTGTGGTTGAAATAACGAGCTGGTTTCTATAAGGTAGTTTTCATATCTATTCCTGAATGGTGCCATTTGGCAATAAAAAAAAATAAAACTGCATTTTGTCTTTTTATTATCAAATCTCTGGAACATTCATCCTGCCTCTTCCAAGAATGTAAAATCCACCAATATGACTGTGATACAACCGACAGAAACAATCACAAAGTGACATATTGCGAGGAAGTGTTCAAAGTAGTTTAACAAACGCTCATCCAAACAGATACAACATTGGAAACTTCTTTTTTTAATATAAATCCCCGTGTCTGAGGGGATATTGTGAATAAAATGCGTGTCAGGTTTTGGGTGTGGGTGGGTGTGTGTGTGTGTGTGTGTGTGTGTGTGTGTGTGTGTGTAGAGAGAGAGAGGGTTGTTTTTAAAATTCCGTCATATTTCCCCAGGGACAAAAGAGTGAGCTCAATTATCCTGCCATGATGTACGAGAGAGAGCGGATTGAGAGTAGTTGTGAGTTCTCAGTTTGGCAAGTGTGCAATAATGATCTGCGCTGTTTTATTTTATTAACGTTAGTGTGATGTTTCCATCCTTCAGTTAGAGCTCGCGGGAACAATGCCTCAAAAAAAGCTTTAGAAAAAAATCTTTGCACAGTCATTTGTCTGCGATGTTGTTGTGAGACCTGAAATCACAATTACCTGCCAAGAAGGTTGTTAAAGAGGTATTTTGCAAATATAACAAACTGCGTCAATGGCAGTTTTATTATAAGGAGCGGATTAGGATGAAGAAAACCCCTGTTTCGGCGAGGAACAGGCGGAATTGTTTACGGGGCGGGATAATTAAACATGACGAATAGTTTTCTTCGGATTATCAAAAGAAAGGCAGGTGTCTGACAATTGGAGTTCTATCTGCTGCACCGGACACTGCAGACTTGCTTACTACTCCTGTGCATATTCCTGCGCACATTGAGCGCCAGTAACAACAGCAATTGGTTAAGGCTTCTTTCCCATCCAAACGCAGCAGATGATATTGGTGACCAATGTTTGATCAAAGAGATATGTGTCATTGACTATTTTAGGAAACAAAAAGGAAGGTAGAGATGGAGAGGGATAGGAAAGGAATTTCAGGTATAAGAGCCTTGGCACCTGAAGACACCAATGGCAGATTAATTAAATTCAAAAACATACAAAGGGCCAAATTTGGAGGAGCACAGATATCTAGTGAGGATTTCAGGGAGAGAGGGGTTACAGATATTGAAGAGAAAACAAGGAGAGAATGTTTACAATTTGGGGTCTCTAGAAGAAAAGGTCAATCAATAGTGGTGAGTAATGCATTAGAAAATACATGAATTCAGTTTTACGAAGAAGAAAGCAAGGAAGATCAGAGTGGAGTGCCTTGGATTTGTCCAGAAGTCATGAAAGCATGGACAAGAGTTTCAGCTGCAATGAGTGGAGGAAGGGGTGGATTCAGACCACATCATTGCTGTGGTACTGCATAGTCCTCGTGGGAGCATGTAACCTGCAGGCTGAATCTCACCTCAGGTCAAGTTCAGATTCACATGATATGACAGCAAGGGAATCAGTGGCTAAGGAACAAAAATTGTGAAAGTAACTGAAGATACAGATTTCAAATCATCCAACAGGAACAATCAGGATATGTAAAAAGTACTCCTTAGCTTGATGGAAGTAAAGATGATTTGGCCTGTCAAATGCACTCCTTCCATAGACTACAATCACAATCCATTTTACCAACAACCCAAACTGAAAGGTTTACCATAGGACCATAAGACATATGGTAGGAGCAGAATTAGGCTATTCAGCCCATCAACTCTGCTCTGCCATTCAATTTGGCTGATCTATTTCACACTCAACCCAATTTTCTTGCCTTCTCTACATTTGATGCCCTTACTAATCAAACCCACTTTAAATATATACTCAATGTCCATAGCAATGAATTCCACAGATTCACCATCCTCGAGCTAAAGAAATTTCTCAGTGGCTGAAATTCCTTGAAAGTTTGTATACATGTCCTATGAACAATAGCCTATTATACTAGATCATCTGTTTGCATTTTTCCTTATGATCTTCTTCCTTGAAATTGGCTAAATATTCATCAACTGAAATGAGTCAGAACTTTTTTTTTAACAGGAAAGTATGTCAAATATTTCACAAACCCAAAGTGCTAAACTACTTAACACCAAATAGAGTACTTTCTGAAGCATCTTGATATTCAGAAACATGCAACCAATTTGTAAATAGCAAGGCCCAGAAAGTAGCAATGAAATAATGGTCAAATATTCTGTCGTTTGTGTTGCCAGTCAAAGGATGAAAATCAGAATCAGAATTAATAAGGTTTATTATCACCAGCATGTGTCATGAAACTTGTTAAGTTGGCTACAGCACTGAAGAGAACTCATTGATCTTCACATGGTGCCATGAATCATTTATGCCCTTTAAGAGGGGTGGACATAATTTCAATTTAACATTTCATCCCAACCTCAACAGCTACGACAGCATCTCATTTCTACAGTGCTGGGTGGGACGTCAGTCTATAAAGTGGGTTTACATCACAAGAGTGGCGCTTTTAACACATAACCTCCATAACTCTGAAGACCTGAGTAGTACTCACTGAATCAAAAGTTTTTGGAATTGCATGGTAATGAAAACCAGTAGTTTTAAATATGTTCCCTTTTAAAGTTGGTTTTCATTCATTTGATCAAGAGACGGATCATCAGTTAATCCACAAATAAAATTTATATTTACTTCCAAGAGTTCTAGTCTCGTGTTTCTGATTCCATGCTGAAAGCTGCTGTATTCATTTAAATTAAAATATTATAATTTCAGCTGCTTGAATCTGAAGTGCAACATTACTAAATATATAAATGCAAGTTGAAATCTTATGCATCACTGCATTGAGCATTATTCATGAAAGATGGCTTGGTGTCAGTGGACATCCATAAATGCTTTTGGAGGATGTCCCATAATACCTTCTTTCTAATGTAACATATTCAAAGTCACTTATTTAGTGTGCTATTCCTGTAAGGTTAACCACTTTGCAATATTTCCGGTTAAGCCTTTTGCATTATTTTTCCTATCATACTTAGCAGAAACATTTTTCTGCTATCCTACATTTTATACCTCTGATTGGTTAATCTCTTCTAGTGACCGAGGTCCAAGTCTAAGGCTGTCAGGTGTTCATTTGCATTTTAGTGTTATGGATGGCAGCTTTCTGAACAGCTCATGCCTCCTGAACTCAGATCAGGCATTTTGCCTGTTCCAAGCTGCTGCTACCTCTGCTTACTATCCAAATGACCTCATTTCACATGCGTTGTTTAATGGATAACTATTTCATATTACTACTGATACTACATCACTTTACTGATGATCATTATGTTAGTGGGTAGCTTTTCTACAGTCCCATAATTGCTACATCCTTTCCTTCCTCCTCTTCTGACCCTTCTGGAGTGATCTTTCCTTCCACAGACCTTTTGCTGGTGTTTTTCTCATGACTGTGAAAAGGTGCTTCTTTTCTCGACTCCTGGCAATCAGATAGACTGGGAAAGATTGGCAATCGCACGAAAGCAACAAATGGTGTGTTTAGTTGATCTACAACCAGCTCCTGGCTGGTGCTTTGGAATTTAGCAAGGGCAACAACAACGATTTGCACTTTTACAACATTGTTAATATAGTAAATATCACTTCTCGTTGATTATATGTTGGAGGCAGTGTTGGGTGTGATAGATTCATTGGTGTTGGGGATAGGGAAGAGTGGAAGATTAGTCCTGCTAACTTACTAGAGTGCAGATAAAATCTCTAATGTAGCCTGTCTGAAGTAAAGGTGCATTTTCCCAGGTCTCTGCCCCACCATTGCCATTGAGGCCCAAGGCCTTCCCAACACTGTGAGACACTCCCACCAGATCTATCTTGCAACTTGATCCATAAAGTCTCACCGCAGTACTCTAGGACCTTTCAGAACAATCTGCATTCTACTCCCAAGTGCCTGTTCAATCAACCAGACTACACCAAGATCACAGACTACCGCATATTATATTCCTTAATTCTTTATTAGGGAAACAAAGTTTTCATTAGGGGAATGGAGGTGGAGAGTGTTAATAACTTGAATTTTGGGGCATTAACATATCTGAGGATCTGTCCTGGGATCGGCATGCAAGTGTCATCACAAAGAAGGGACAGCAGTGTCTCTACAACCTTAGAAGTTTGCGTAGATTTGGCACGTCACCAAAAACTTTGGAAAGTTGTAGGTGCCAAGTGGTAGCATAACGGCCTGGCATAGAAACACCAATGCCCAGGAACAGAAAAGACGACAGAAAGTGATGGGTACAGCCTCGTCCATCACAGATGAAGCCCTCCTCACCCATGGAGTATATTTACATGGAGTGCTGCAATAAGGAAGTAGCATCCACAATTAGAGACCATAACCTCTTCATGCTACCACCGTCGAGTAGGAGATACAAAGCCTTACATCCCACACCACTAGGTTGTTCAGGAACAGTTATTCCCCTACAACTATCAGGCTCCTGAACTGCCAATGATAACTTCATTCACCACTACTCTGAATGATCCTATGATCTACAGACTCACTTTCAAGGACTCTTTGCAGCTTCCATTCTCAGTAGTATTATTTACTCGCACAGTTTGTCTTCTTTCACACATTGGTGTTTGTTAGTCTTTGTCTATGCATAGCTTTTTGTAAAATTCTACTGTACAGTATTTCTTTTTTGCTGCAAGAAAGCAAATCTCAGGGTTGCATACATGTTTGTAGTTACAGTATGTGGTAACTACAGTATATGTACTTTGATAATAAATGTACTTTGAATTTTGAATTTTGGTAGTGTAGCAGTTAGCACAATCCATATACAGTAGCGGTGATCTCCGATTAGGGTTCGATTCCTGTTGGTGTCTATAAGGAGTTTGTATGTTCTCCCTGTGACTGTATTGCTTTCCTCCAGGTGCTCCAGTTTCTTCCCACATTCTAAAGACGTACAGCTAGGGTTAGGGTTAGAGTTAGTAAGTGGGTTTGCTATGTTGGTGCCAGAAGCATGCCAATTCTTGTGGGCTGCCCACAGCACACTCCTCACTGATTTGATGCAAATAGCACATTTCACTGTATGTATACGTGACAAATAAAACTAATCTTTTAGGACCACCCAATTCTTTCATTTTCTGAACAAATCTATAACACCCACACGTAGTGACTATTTAAATAATGATGAGTTTGAGTACAGAGAGGAAATTAAGAACCTGGTGGCATGTTGCGAAAACAATAACCTATCCCTGAATGTCAGCAAGACGAAGGAATTGGTTGTTGACTACAGAAGGAGTAGCGGACCACACGACCCCATTTACACTGGCGGTGCGCAAGTGGAACAGGTCAAAAGCTTTAAGTTCCTGGGGGTCAATATCACAAATGACCTGTCTTGGTCCAACCAAGCAGAGCCCACTGCCAAACAGGCCCACCAGCGCCCTTACTTCCTGAGGAAGCTAAGGAAATTTGGCTTGTCCCCTAAAACCCTCACTAATTTTTTATAGATGCACCGTAGAAAGCATTCTTCTGGGGTGCATCACAGCCTGGTATGGAAGTTGTCCTGTGCAAGACCGGAAGAAGCTGTAGACGATCGTGAACACAGCCCAGCACATCACACAAACCAATCTTCCATCCTTGGACTCACTTTACACCACACACTGTCAGAGCAGTGCTGCCAGGATAATCAAGGACACGACCCACCCAGCCAACACACTTTAAATCCCTCTTCCCTCCGGGAGAAGGCTCAGGAGCTTGAAGACTCATATGGCCAGATTTGGGAACAGCTTCTTTCCAACTGTGATAAGACTGCTGAAAGGATCCTGACCCGGATCTGGGCTGTACCCTCCAAATATCCAGACCTGCCTCTCGGTTTTTTTGCACGACCTTACTTTCCCTTTTCTATTTATGATTTATAATTTAAATTTTTAATATTTACTATCGATTTGTACTCGAGAGAGCATGACGAGTAGAGTCAACTATCGCTGTGATGATTGTACGCTCTAGTATCAATTGTTTGCCGACAATAAAGTATAAAGTATAAATAATCCTACAAATGATTGTGAGCCCTTGGAGTTCCCATAAATTCTGATTGCTCTTTCCCTTCTCCTCTATAAATTGGGATTGTTAAAAAATGATTCCCTACTCAAGAACAATTCAGTCCGAGGGAAGTGCACCAGAAATATTTTCCAGTCCTATCACAGCATCTCGACTTCACTGTGCCTTCAGATCCTCACTTTTGTCATTCCTAGTGCAGTACTGCCAACCCATTTCTACCAGGTCCATCAACTCTACTAATTTTCTATTTGCAGGACATTGCCACTCAGACACCTGCTAACATCCCCACCCACGCACTCCATTTTGCCAAGCTCCACTTTCAATTCTGAGAAACTTTACTCGTACCCTATTGTTTACCTTTGGATTTTGAAAAGCTAAGTGGAAAAAAAAACAGCATTCCATGGTCAATCAATAATAATTCGATTCAATTCAAGGACATTTATTAGCAATGAATGTATGAATTATACAACCTTGAGATTTATCTGCTTACAGCCAGCCACAAAGGAAGAAACCAGAAAGGACCCAATTTAAAAAAAATAAAGACCAACCCCCAATGCACAGAGAAAGAGAAAAAAAACACAAATCATGCAAACAATAGAAATGAGCACAGCATTCCAAACCAAATTGAGTCCTGAAATCCAAATACTCAGAGCAGCCTGGAATTGGCCCTCGGACTTAGTCTCAGTTCATCATATTAATGGGGCAAATCGCCATGAAACTCTTTGACACAAATGAAGTAGTAATGATATATTTGCAAGTCTGGAGCCTATGAAGTTTAGACGGGAATTTGCAGATAGTGATGTTCCAGTGTAGCTAGCCCTCTCACCCTTCCAGGAGCTGGAGGATGCAGCCTTGGGAGATGCTGAGGAGTAGTCATCGGTGTGCTGCTCCTGTGGGGACACTACAGCCATGATGGGCTGATTTTTTAGGAGGTATAGGGGATGGTGAATGGGACTGAGAATGGGACGTGGAATTAAAATGTGTGACCACTGGGAGATCCTGCTTTCCGCAGGGATCGCTCCCTATACGACTCCCTTGTCCATTCGTTCCCTGCCCCCCATCCCTTCCCACCAATCTCCCTCCCGGCATTTATCCTTGTAAGCAGAACAAGTGCTACACATGCCCTTACACTTCCTCCCCCACTACCATTCAGGGCCCCAGACAGTCCTTCCAGGTGAGGCGACAATTCACCTGTGAGTTGGCTGGGGTGATATACTGCATCTGCTGCTCCCGATACAGCCTTCTATATATTGGCGAGACCTGAGGCAGGCTGGGAGACCGTTTTGCTGAACACCTACGCTCTGTCCACCAGAGAAAGCAGGATCTCCCAGTGGCCACACATTTTAATTCCACGTCCCATTCCCATTCTGATACGTCTATCCACAGCCTCCTCTACTGTGAAGATGAAGCCACCCTCAGGTTGGAGGAACAACACCTTGTATTCCATCTGGGTAGCCTCCAACCTGATGGCATGAACATTGACTTCTCTAACTTCCATTAATGCCCCACCTCCCGTTCGTACCCTATCCATTATTTATTTCTTTTATTATCATATATACTATTATATATTTTTTCTCTCTCCTTTTTCTCCCTCTGTCCCTCTCACTATACGCCTTGCCCATCCTCTGGGCTTCCCCCCTCCCCCTTTCTTTCTCCCTAGGCCTTCCGTCCGTCCCATGATCCTCTCATATCCCTTTTGCCAATCAACTTTCCATCTCTTAGCTCCATCCCTTCCCCTCCTGTCTTCTCGGATCTCCCCCTCCCCTTCCCACTTTCAAATCTCTTACTATCTCTTCTTTCAGTTAGTCCTGACGAAGGGTCTCAGCCCGAAACGTAGACCGTACCTCTTCCTATAGATGCTGCCTGGCCTGCTGCGTTCACCAGCAATTTTTAAGTTTCTGCTAATGATGACTCTCAGATTTTGGATCCCAGAGGACTCAGCAAAGATAAAGTCTTTAATATCAGGTGTTTAGATTCTGTTCCAGTGGAGTTGGTCAACATCCAATGGTTGCACGGCAGAACAGGAAAATGACACTCACTGTACCAGCCACAAATATTATAGACCCATTGAATTATTGAGCACTGAAACAGGCCTTTGGGCTCACCTAATCTATGTCAACCTGACCTAGTCTCATATACCTGCACCAAACCATATCCCTCCCATGCATGTACCTATCCAGAGTTCTCAAAATTTTACAATTGTATCCATATCTCCCACTTCCCTGGCAGTTCATTCCACACTTGCCCCACCATCTGAGTGAAGACGTTTCCTCTCATATTCCTCTTCAATATTTTACCTTTCACACTAAACCTACGACCTAGTTCTAGTCCCACCCAACCTGAGAGGAAAAGGCCTGCATTTGGCTCTGAGCCTGCGTGTGAGTCTTACCTGTGCATTGCGCATTGCCATGAACTACCTCATTATCAGATTTCAAGCAGATTTGCACCTAGTAATTATCAATGAATATCCCCACCGCTGATCTAATGAAGCAAGGAAATTCACTGATTAACATCAGAAGGCAGCCCAAGATATTCCTCAGGGGAACTCCTGTGGTGAAAACGTGTGACTGAAGAGACAAACCTCCTACAATCATAGCTACTTTCCATTGTGCTATCCAATGAAGAATGTGTCAGGGCGCTGGAACAGACCCAGTACTGTGCACACAGTGACACTAATTAAGTAACAAATCCCAAGGTGCAAACAAAGTTGGCATCAAGGTTCAGGCAGAGTTCAAAACATCCAGAGAAATTCAAAAACCAGAATTGGGAATCAGGCAGAGTCGATATTCGGATGGACGGAGTTCAGATATGAATGCTGGAAAGCCTCAGGAAAATTCACTGGCACAATCTGGAAACAAACAGGTGAAAACACAGGACTGAAATACACTGAGCAATAAACAGAGAGGCAGATGATAGGTGGAGCACAATGAGACACACGTGGCAACAGAACAAGGTAATAATGAGAAACAGGTGAGAGGCGGAGTACTCAGTAATACAGGGGTGGGAGTAGAGCAGGAGTGGGGACAGGAGCACATGGGGCATGAAAACAAACAAGAGCACATAGCAGTACAAAACCACAGACTGACAGCTAGGGGGAAAACACACAAAAAGACAAAGTTCAACTGGAGGTACTGATAGTAAACCTCCCCCCCCCCCCCAGGGACACCTCCTGGCGTCATGGCAGGTAGGGCTGGGTGCTGGCGATGAAAGTCCCTGATGAGAGGTTCAGGATGTTACAGGTGGGGACCCAGCACCTCTCCTCAGGACCGTAGCCCTCCCAGTCCACAAGGTACTGGAGGCCACGGCCCCGGCGATGAACATCTAGCTGTTGACACACCGTGAAGGCCTCTGCCCCATCGATGAGCCCTGGGGGTGCGGAGGGAGGTTTGGGGACAGGACCCAGGGGGTGGCTAATGAAAGGCTTGATGTGGGACACATGGAAGGCTGGATGAATGTGGCAGAGAGTGGAGGGGAGCTTGAGACGGATGGCAGCAGGTCTGATGACTAGCAAGGGGAAAGGGGCAGATGAAGCGGGGGGCAAGCTTGCGGGAATCCACCTTGAGGGGCAGGTCTCAGGTTGAAGGCCACACACGCTGTCCCTGGCAGTAACGTGGGGCCTTGGAGCAATGGCAGTCAGCTTGTCGCTTGATCCTAGCAGAGGCACAAAGAAGGGCAGAGCGTGCGCGCCTCCATGTCCGCTGACAACGGCGGATGAATGCCTCGGCAGATGAAATGCCAACCTCCTCCTCCTGGGCAGGAAACAGTGGAGGCTGGTAGCCAAGGCAGCACTCAAAGGGGACAGACTGGTGGATGAGGACGGATGAGAGTTTATGGCGTACTCGGCCCAGGGTAGCTGCTGACTTCATGTGGAGGGGTTCTGGGAGACCAGACACCGCAATACAGTCTCTATCTGTTGGTTGGCCCACTCGGTTTGGCTATTGATCTGTGGGTGGAATGTTGAAGAAAGACTCACGGAGGCACCCAGAAAATTACAGAATGTCCTCCAAAAGTTGGATGTGAATTGAGAGCCCCTGTGTGACACAACATCTACAGGTAAACCATGTAATTTTAAAACACGCAGTACTAGTAATTTGGCTGTTTCTTTGGCAGAGGGAAGTTTAGGTAAAGGAATGAAGTGTACTTAGAGAAATGATCAACTACTGTGAGAATGGTGGTGTTACCATCTGATGGAGGAAGACCGGTGATAAAATCCAGGGCAATGTGGGACCAGGGTCTCTTCGGAATAGACAGGGGTTGTAACAGGCTAGCGGGTGACCGGTTAGATTTCTTGCCTTGAGCACAGACCGAGCAAGGTAAGATGAAGTTGCGGATGTTATCTCCCATGGAGGGCCACCAGAACCACCGACTGATGAAGGCCTGAGTACGCTTGGTTCCACGGTGACAGGATAACTGGGAAGAATGACCGCACTGCAATAACTGTGAGTGGACAGAGCTGGGAACATAAACACGATTAGTGGGGCATTGACTAGGGCCTGCCTCCCTCTGTTGAGCAGCTTGCCCAATGGATTCAATGTCCCATTGAGTTGCACCCACGAATCTCAGGGGTCTCAGAGGAGAGAAATCTTCGGGAGAGGGCATCAGGTTTTCCATTCTTGGAACCAGGGCAGAAGGACAGTAAAATTGAATCTTGAGAAAAACAGGGACCAACAAGCTTGATGGGAGTTGAGACGTTTGGCCATACAGATATACTCCAGATCCTTGTGATCGGTCCAGATTAAGAATTGCATCTTTGCTCCCTCCAGCCAATGCTTCCATTCCTCCAAAGCTAGCCTCACAACCGGCAGCTCCCGGTTTCCGACATCGTAATTCCACTCCATGGGAATGAGGCGGTGAGAGAAGAAGGCGTAACGGTGTAGCTTCTCTTCCTTGGCCGAGCGCTGACAGAGAACAGCTCCTACGCCAATGTCAGACACATCCACCTCCACAATGAACTGCCAGTCGGTGTTGGGTTGAATCAGGATGAGGGCAGAGGTAAAACGTTCCTTCAGGTCAGAGAATGCTTTTTCAGCAGCAGGGGACCAGGAGAATCTGACAGCTGATGATGTAAGAGCAGTGAGTGGTGCAGTCAGTGTATTGTAATTTCTGATGAAGCAGTAATAGAAATTAGCGAAGCCAAGAAGCGTTGCAACTCCCAACGAGTCAAAGGTTGGAGCCGTTCGACCACCGCCTAGACCTTCTGTTGGTCCATCTGAATGGAACCACCTGAAATTACATACCCCAGGAAGGAGACTGTATTGCGATGAAACTCACATTTCTCAGCCTCCACAAAGAGCTGGTTCTCCAGAAGGTGCTGGAGAACTCTGCGGAAGTGACCTGTACGTTCAGCAAGGGACTTAGAAAAAAAATCAGAATCGTGTTGAGATACACAAAAACAAATTTGTTCAGCATGTCCCTGAGAACGTCATTTACCAAGGCCTGGAAGACGGCAGGGACATTGGTGAGAACGAATGGCATGACCAGATACTCGTAATGGCCCGAGGTGGTGTTGAAGGCTGTCTTCCACTTGTCCCCTTCGCGGATGCGGACAAGATGGTAGGTGTTATGGAGATCAAGCTTGGTGAAAACTGAGCTTCCTTGCAGTAGTTCAAATGCCGAGGTCATGAGCGGAAGAAGGTAACAGTTCTTAGTGGTGACTTCATTCAGTCCCCCGTAATCAATGCATGGACGTAAGGAGCCATCCTTCTTTTCAACAAAGAAAAAAACTGGCACCAGCAGGAGAGGATGACGGCTGGATGATGCCTGCAGCCAGAGACTCTTGAATGTACTTACTCATGGCTTCTGTTTCAGGTATAGACAGGGAATACAGGCAGCCCCTTGGGGGAGATGTGCCAGGCAAGAGGTCAATGGCACAATCATATGGACAATGAGGTGGTAGGGAAGTGACCCAGGACTTACCGAACATGGCCTTGAGGTCCGTGTATTCAGGAGGGATAGCACTAAGGTCTGGAAATTCCTCAGGGGGATCTGAGCATGGCAGATGCAGTGGGAGTGACTGAGTCTGGGCCACAATATTGGCTACATTAGAAGAAAGTGACTCCACTGCTCTGAACACAAAGTCCAGCTGTTTCTGGTGTCCCCCAGCATTACTTCCTGTTGTTCATGAGCAGCTCTCAGACACCAGGATCTGCTGGATCCATTCTGGCTACAAACAGGTGAAAACACAGGACTAAAATACACTGAGCAATAAACAGAGAGGCAGATGATAGGTGGAGCACAATGAGACACAGGTGGCAGCAAATCAGGTAATAGTGAGAAACAGGTGCAAGGCAGAGTACTCAGTAATACAGGGGCCAGAGTAGAGCAGAAGTGGGGACAGGAGCACATGGGGCATGAAAACAAACAAGAGCATTTGGCAATATAAAGCCACAGACTGACGGCTAGGGGAAAAACACACAAAAAGACAAAGTTCAACTGGAGGTTCTGACAGAATGTTCCCCCTGATTCTAATTGTCTTCAGTGTAAGACACATTAAGGTTGGGTGGTAAAAGCTGTCCTTGTTATCAGGATTCACCTTTCTCCCTCATCTCTAGTTTATCATACTACTGTCTGTCCTTATCATGGACCAAAACCATGATGAGCTTTGGAGTTGAGTGCAACCCAAATTGAACAGCGAGAAGTTATTAGTGGATATGTATCATACAATAGCCCTGCCAGCAACAGATTCCATTAGTCATCTGAAATTACAGTGATGGAGCACTAATTGGCTGGATTGGATTCGTTCTACTTTTTGTGAGCAGAAAAGTCTTCCACATTGTTATTGCCAAATAAATGTAACTGTTGAACAACTTGGCTAGGAATGTGGCTAGATTAGTAACACGTCTTCTGCTCTGCAGCTGGGATGTTGCCGGGGCCCACGGCCTTTGCTATCTCCAGTGCACTCAGCCATTTTTTGATGTTACTAGAAATGAGTCAAATTAGTTGAACGGTTGGAACTTCAAAGGGAGACCAAGATAATTAATTTATCTGGTATTTCTGACTGAAGGTGATTGCGTAAGTGTCAGTTTTGTGATTTGACCTGATCATTGAAATAGATTATTGTTCAAAGAGCCGTGTCCTCCCTTAAACTGTTTAATTGTTCACCAATATTCATTTGATGTAGGACAAGGGTGTTTGGATCTAATCTATTGGTTATGAGGGTCACTGAGCTCTTGTTAATTGCATACTTCTTCAAATGAATTTCCTGTGTTATAGCTTGGTTTGCAACTCATTTTTGGGGGACACGGTAGTGTAGCAGTTATCATAACAACTTACAGTGCCAGTGACCCGCCACTCTCTGTGAGGAGTTTGTACATTCTCTCCGTGACCGCATGGTTTTCCTCCAGCTGCTCAGGTTTCCTCCGACAGAATGTTTAGCAGATTAATTGGTTACATGGGTGTATCTGGGTGGTGCAGGATTGTTGGCCCACAAGAGCCTGTTACATGCTGTATCTCTAAATAAAAAATAAAATTAAGTAAATTTAATGATGGTTCCAACATGGTCTTCAAAACTCCTCATTGAACCAATATTGATCTTATGACCTAATGCCAACTGTAGAATGATGCTAATAGTCATAGTCATAGTCATACTTTATTAATCCTGGGGGAAATTGGTTTTCATTATAGTTGCTTCATAAATAATAAATAGTAATAGAACCATAAATAGTTAAATAGCAATATGTAAGTTATGCCAGTAAATTATGAAATAAGTCCAGGACCAGCCTATTGGCTCAGGGTGTCTGACCCTCCAAGGGAGGAGTTGTAAAGTTTGATGGCCACAGGCAGGAATGACTTCCTATCACGCTCAGTGCTGCATCTCGGTGGAATGAGTCTCTGGCTGAATGTACTCCTGTGCCCACCCAGTACATTATGTAGTGGATGGGAGACATCGACCAAGATGGCATGCAACTTAGAAAGCATCCTCTTTTCAGACACCACCGTGAGAGAGTCCAGTTCCATCCCCACAACATCACTGGCCTTACGAATGAGCTTGTTGATTCTGTTGGTGTCTGCCACCCTCAGCCTGCTGCCCCAGCACACAACAGCAAACATGATAGCACTGGCCACCACAGACTCATAGAACATCCTCAGCATCGTCCGGCAGATGTTAAAGGACCTCAGTCTCCTCAGGAAATAGAGACGGCACTGACCCTTCTTGTAGACAGCCTCAGTGTTCTCTGACCAGTCCAGTTTATTGTCAATTTGTATCCCCAGGTATTTGTAATCCTCCACCATGTCCACACTGACCCCCTGGATGGAAACAGGGGTCACCGGTACCTGAGCTCTCCTCAGGTCTACCACCAGCTCCTTAGTCATTTTGTGAGATTACAGGTTATAATAGAAACAAGTTTTGTGTTCCTGAGATACAGCACAGTAACAGGTTCCTCCAGCCCAATGAGGCCACACCACCCAATTACACCCGTGTGACCACTTCACCTACGAACCCTTAAGTCTTCTGGAATGTGGGAGGAAACTGGAGAGCCCAGAGGAAAACGTGCAAACTCCTTACAGACAGTGACAGAAGTTGAACCCAGATGGCTGACACTTTAATAGAAATATGCTAACTACTTTGCTACTGTGCTGCCCTGTCCATGACTTCGGTGCTGTTAGCCCCATTTTACTCATAAACATTCTATTGTAAATTAAAAATCTTGTCAATTGTTTTTCTTATGTGTAAATTGCCTCATGATGTTGACCCAAAGCCTACTGTCTTCCAAGAGCAACACTTGACTTCTGCCTTTTTCCTGGAGTTTATTTTCTTAAGTTGGTGTATATGAGGTGACTTCAGACATCCATGCATGGATGACATGAATGTTTAATGACTATTGTCAGTCTTCCAATAGGACATTAAACCCAAATAATTATAAAAAGAAAGATGTTGAAAATATACACAATACATTACTATCTCTTGGGGATGAAAAATAATTGGAATAATTGAAGCTAATTTTAAATTGGGGTGCACGGAGTGTCCTAGGAAGGGTAGCACCTCTAGCGAAGGGGCTTGACATGTCCATTCTGGAGCCACTCACTCACCTTGAGTCCTCAATGGACGCACAGCTCTCACCTGTGGCTCCAGATAGCCGTTTGCAAGTGACAGTGGGAACACCCTGGCATACCACTTTGTGCAGGCGGGCTAAACCATGCAATGATAGCCAGTGAGCCTTATACTCCAGTGGGATAGGGAAATGCCTGTCTTAGCATGCTAAGTCAGCTCTGGTGGACCGGGCAAATGAGA
Source organism: Mobula hypostoma (assembly GCF_963921235.1). Taxonomy (NCBI): domain Eukaryota; kingdom Metazoa; phylum Chordata; class Chondrichthyes; order Myliobatiformes; family Myliobatidae; genus Mobula; species Mobula hypostoma. The sequence continues at coordinate 45,844,248 of NC_086102.1, forward strand.
TCCAAAGGCCAGGAAGATGGTTCTGCAATGCTTTGTGGAGAGTGCAGGGCATGATGAGACACAGAAGTCATGATCATCCACTGCAACCAAGTAAGACACCACTTGTCATGAGTACTTGTAACTGCCCCTGTGGAATGGCTTTTCCACTTTAAATACTCTCCCAGGTTTCTTCTCATTGTCAGATAGACGATGGACAACCAACAAAAACTCACAACACACTGGAGGAACTCAGCAGGTCAGGCAGCATCCGTAGAAACGATCAGTCAACGTTTCGGGCCGGAACCCTTCGTCAGGACTTCCAGCCCGAAACATTGACTGATTGTTTCCACGGATGCTGCCTGACCTGCTGAGTTCCTCCAGCGTGTTGTGAGTGTTGCTTTGACGCCAGCATCTGCAGAGTATTTTGTGTTTACGACCAACAAAAACTATTTTAAACTACAGCTCCATGCTCCATTACCTCCAGCAATGGACAAACACAATGAATTAAATGAAGGGAAGAAGTGCCAATCAATTGCTTGCAAGGTATCTGAGAGAAATAGCAGCACTCAATGAAGTTAATGAAGTAAATATTATCACAACTTAGAGTGAATGGAGAATTTGACAGGGTATACATGCAGGACTGAGAACAAGAGTGCTTAGGTACTTCAACGACAGCGATGATAATCTTTATCAGCCTGTGTCTGAATGCTCTTAAATATTATAACTACTGGGGAGATATTGGTAACCACAGCAAATAAATGAGGCATCTTAGACATATCCCTTAGCTGTACCTTAGATTATTTCTCAGTGTCACTTTGAGCCTGGTTTAAAACGTGATGCCCATTGCTGTTTGTTGGCTTTCATTGTAATTCATTCCCCATTAAGCTCCACTTTTTGTTGTATGCTTTCCTTCCTCTATTTCACGCTAACTCCCTACAACTCTCTATAAATCTAGGCTTATATTACCAATTTTTGGTAGTTATAAAGTGCCTTCAATAAATGCTGATCTCTGGAATTGGGAGCACGCCCCTTCCTAAATACCCAGTGCCGGGAGAAGGGTTGAAAAAGAATTTGGATAGAGAGAAAGATCCAACTGTCCTCTTCATGTGGGATCCAATGACATAGGAAGGACAAAGAAGGAGGCTTTGCTGAAGGAAGATGAAGCATCTAGGGTCCAGGTTAAAAGGGAGATCCATAAAGGTGATAATCTCTGGATTACTCCCTGATCTATGTGCAAATTGATACAACAGGGATAATAAGATCAGACAGTGCAAAAACTAGTGTGGGATAAAGACTAGTGGGGGGTTATATGGGAGGCAGGGTTTGAGGGTCGGCACAACATTGTGGGCCAAAGGGCCTGTACTGTGCTGTACTATTCGATGTTCTATGTAAAGTTTCAATTCATAGGGCATTGGGCTGGGATCAGTATCCCAGTGACACAAATAACTCATTCTGCAGATAAGGCTTTAATCTAAGGCAAGGTTCTGGTGAGTGGAAATTTTAAAAAGTTAAGGACAATAAAACAGGATTATATCCCAAGAGATAAAAATCTGTAATATTGCCATATTCTGTCCAGGAGGGACAGAACATACACTGTAAGCATAAGGCTTTATGTCCAATTGATATCAGTGCATGGAAGGAAAAAAAATCTGTTTATCTGAATGCACACATCATTGGTAACAAGGTGGATGAATTAGCAGCACAGTTAGAAATAATTTGAAATGACCAATTAGCAATGGTGAATGGACATGATTGCAAAGTGATTTACTTATTCCGACACAGAAGGAGTTCATTCAACCCAACACTTCCATGCCAGGTTAATCCCATAGTTTCATGATCCCTCTCCTTAATTCTCTGTGCCTCTGCAATTTATTCTCTCTCACATGTTCATAGCATAATTAATAATAAAAAAATTAAACTACAGGCCATCTCTGGGATGTGGGATGAAAGCAGAGCACCTGCCTGAAACCCATATGGTCATGAAGAGAAAATGCCAGCTCCACACACACACCACCAAGGTCAGGATTGAACCTGAGACAACAAAAGCTGTGAGGTAGCAATGCTAACTGCTGTGCCTTAGCGTTGGGTCCAAGATTGGAAATAAAGTAGCCCAGGACACTTAACTTTTAGGCAAATTAGACACAGGGGAAGAATAGCTAGGTTATAAAGGGTGGGAATCGTGTAAGGAACCAAACGGATTTTTTTTTAAATCAAGAAACTGAATTAGTTTGAGTGGAATTCTGAAGCAGCAAGGACAGAAAACATCTTAATAGAGTTATCCACAAATTTCCAAACAATAGTTGTAATGAATAAACTCTTCTCCGGCTTCCAGCCAGGTACAGGTATTGATTTTAACCAACGTTTCAATAACAAAGCTCTGCCATCTTCATCAGGGACTCAGGGATGATGTCCGGGTATGGCCAGTCTGGTGGTATTTATACCCCCATAGTCCGTCCCTCCTGATTGGTTAGTCCTCATCCAATCAGGTTTCCGCTGTCCCACCTTGTCTACAATCAAATTCCAGTTGTAATTTAAGTCAAAATACCAATCAGGAAATTAGAGGTGCTTGTTAAGAAAGTCAATAGAATAGTAATATAGTGCACTTTAATCAACATATAAATAAGGCAAACTAAATAATCAGTAATAACAAGGAGGACAAATTCCTGGAGTGCACCTGGATCAGGCTGTTGAGAAATCTATCAGCAAAGAGGCTAATTCAGATCTAGTACTGGGCACTAAGGAAGAATTAAAGGATCTTCATCAAGGTAAAAGTTACCTTAATGCTACAGAATAAAAAGTGTAAGTGATTTAGTTCAATTGAAACCCAATTCTTAAATCTAAACACAGGAAACTATGAATATATGATCATGGGATGGCTATGACAGATTCAGAAACTCTATTGAAGTATGACGGTAAACAAACAATGGCTAACCAATTAAAATATTAATAGATAAATAACAATAAAATCAAAAGGCTATAAGAAGAAAGAGAAAAGTGATCCAGCTATAGCTGATATGAGATGAGGGTACAAAAAGTCTTTTTTTTTAAACACTGATCAGGGAGAAGGGTCTGCACTGCGCGGGCGCGTGACATAGCGCGCCAAGGTTTAAAAACAGACCACCATATACAGAGGGAGCAGAGTGGGATGGCTTTGGCTCAACGGGCTTCGGCGAGAACAGGCAGAGGCCAGGGTAGGTTCCGGTAAGTTTTTTTGTCCAGTTTGTTTAGAGTAGAGAGAATGCCAGGCAGGATGTGGGAAGTCAGGGAGCCCTCCGGTGTCCCTGACAATGACACCTGCAAGAAGTGCATCCAGCTGCAGCTCCTAACAAACTGTGTTAGGGAATTGGAGCAGGAGCTGGATGACCTGCGGATCATTTGGGAGAAATGAGATTATAGATCGTAGCTACAGGGAGGTAGTTACACCAAAGGAGCAGAGGACAGGAAATTGGGTCACTGTCAGGCGAGGGAAGAGGAAAGGGCAGGCACAGCAGGGTTCCCCTGTGGCCATTCCCCTCAACAACAAGTATACCACATTGGATACTGTTGGGGGGGATGACTTACCTGGGACAAGCTGCAGCAGCCAGATCTCTGGCACCGAGTCTGGTTCTGCAGTGCAGAAGGGAGGGTGGAAATAGAGGAGAGCAGTAGTGATAGGGGACTCGATAGTTAGAGGTACAGATAGGAGGTTCTGTGGTCATGACAGAGAATCCAGGCTGGCTTGTTGCCTCCCAGGTGCTAGGGTCAAGGATGTCTCTGATCGCTTGCATGACATTCTGAGGTGGGAGGGTGATCAGCCAGATGTCGTGGTGCACATCGGTACCAATGACATAGCAAGGAAGAGTGAAGAGGTCCTGGACAGTGAGTATAGAGAGCTTGGGAGGAAGTTGAAAAGCAGGACCTCGAGGGTGGTAATCTCAGGATTGCTACCTGTGCTAGGTGCCAGTGAGGGTAGGAATAGGATGCTCTGGAGGATGAACAAGTGGCTGAGGAACTGGTGTAGGGAGCAGGGTTTCAGATTTCAGGATCATTGGGACCTCTTCTGGGGCAGGTGGGACCTGTACAAGAGAGACGGGTTACACTTGAACTACAAGGGGACCAATATCCTTTCAGGGAGGTTTGTTAGTGCTGTTGGGGAGGCTTTAAACTAGATTTGTAGGGGGATGGGAACCAGAGTGCCAGAGCTGACAGTGGGGCTGGGGTGAAAATAAATGATGTTAAAAGTTTAAGCAAAGCCGCAGATAGAAAGGTTGTGAGTGGTGGTAAAAATCTTCTGAGGTGTATATATTTCAATGCTAGGAGTATTGTGGGGAAGGCGGATGAGTTGAGGGCGTGGATTGACACTTGGAATTATGACGTTATAGCAATTAGTGAAACTTGGCTACAGGAGGGGCAGGACTGGCAGCTTAATATTCCAGGGTTCCGATGTTTCAGATGTGATCGATGCAGAGGAATGAAAGGTGGAGGGGTAGCATTGCTTGTCAGGGAAAATGTTACAGCAGTGCTCAGGCAGGACAGATTAGAGGGCTTGTCTACTGAGTCCTTATGGGTGGAGCTGAGAAACAGGAAAAGTATGGCCACATTAGTGGGGTTGTATCATAGACTACCCAATAGTCAGCGAGAATTGGAGGAGCAAATCTGCAGAGAGATAGCAGGCAACTGCAGGAAACATAAAGTTCTGGTGGTAGGGGATTTTAATTTTCCACATATTGATTGGGACTCCCATACTGTTAGGGGTCTTGATAGGTTAGAGTTTGTAAAATGTGTTCAGGAAAGTTTTCTTAATCAATATATAGAAGTACCAACTAGAGGGGATGCAATATTAGATCTCCTATTAGGAAACGAGTTAGGACAAGTGACAGAAGTGTGTGTAGGGGAGCACTTTGGTTCCAGTGATCATAACACCATTAGTTTCAACTTGATCATGGATAAAGATAGATCTGGTCCTAGGGTTGAGGTTCTAATCTGGAAGAAGGCCAAATTTGAAGAAATGAGAAAGGATCTAAAAAGTGTGGATTGGGACAGGTTGTTCTCTGGCAAGGATGCAATCGGTAAGTGGGAAGCCTTCAAAGGAGAAATTTTGAAAGTGCAGAGCTTGTATGTTCCTGTCAGGATTAAAGGCAAAGTGAATAGGAATAAGGAACCTTGGTTCTCAAGGGATATTGCAACTCTGATAAAGAAGAAGAGAGAGTTGTATGACATGTATAGGAAACAGGGAGCAAATAAGGTGCTTGAGGAGTATAAAAAGTGCAAGAAAATACTTAAGAAGGAAATCAGGAGGGCTAAAAGAAGACATGAGGTTGCCTTGGCAGTCAAAGTGAAGGATAATCCAAAGAGCTTTTACAGGTATATTAAGAGTAAAGGGATTGTAAGGAATAAAATTGATCCTCTTGAAGATCAGAGTGGCCGGCTATGTGCAGAACCAAAAGAAATGGGGGAGATCTTAAATGGGTTTTTTGTGTTTGTACTTACTAAGGAAACTGGCATGAAGTCTATGGAATTAAGGGAAACAAGTAGTGAGATCATGGAAACTGTACAGATTGAAAAGGAAGACGTGCTTGCTATCTTGAGGCAAGTTAAAGTGGATAAATCCCCAGGACCTGACAGGGTATTCCCTCGGACCTTGAAGGAGACTAGTGTTGAAATTGCAGGGGCCCTGGCAGATATATTTAAAATGTCGGTGTCTACAGGTGAGGTGCTGGAGGATTGGAGAATGGCTCATGTTGTTCCGTTGTTTGAAAAAGGATCAAAAAGTAATCCGGGAAATTATAGGCCGGTAAGTTTGACGTCAGTAGTAGGTAAATTATTGGAGGGAGTACTAAGAGACAGAATCTACAAGCATTTGGATAGACAGGGACTTATTAGGGAGAGTCAACATGGCTTTGTGCGTGGTAGGTCATGTTTGACCAATCTATTGGAGTTTTTCGAGGAGGTTACCAGGAAAGTGGATGAAGGGAAGGCAGTGGATGTTGTCTACATGGACTTCAGTAAGGCCTTTGACAAGGTCCCACATGGGAGGTTAGTTAGGAAAATTCAGTCACTAGGTATACATGGAGAGGTGGTAAATCGGATTAGACTTTGGCTCAATGGAAGAAGCCAAAGAGTGGTAGTAGAGGATTGCTTCTCCGAGTGGAGGCCTGTGACTAATGGTGTGCCACAGGGATCAGTGCTGGGTCCATTGTTATTTGTCATCTACATCAATGATCTGGATGATAATGTGGTAAATTGGATCAGCAAATTTGCTGATGATACGAAGAGTGGACAGTGAGGAAGGTTTTCAAAGCTTGCAGAGGGATTTGGACCAGCTGGAAAAATGGGCTGAAAAATGGCATATGGAGTTTAATACAGACAAGTGTGAGGTATTGCACTTTGGAAGGACAAACCAAGTAGAACATACAGGGTAAATAGTAAGGCACTGAGGAGTGCAGTAGAAGAGGGATCTGGGAATACAGATACAAAGTTCCCTAAAAGTGGCGTCATAGGGTCGTAAAGAAAGCCTTTGGTACATTGGCCTTCATTAATCAAAGTATTGAGTATAAGAGCTAGAATGTTATGATGAGGTTGTATAAGGCAATGGTGAGGCTGAATCTGGAGTATTGTGTTCAGTTTTGGTCACCAAATTACAGGAAGGATATAAACAAGGTTGAAAGAGTACAGAAAAGGTTTACAAGGATGTTGCCGGGACTTGAGAAACTCAGTTACAGAGAAAGGTTGAATAGGTTAGGACTTTATTCCCTGGAGCGTAGAAGAATGAGGGGAGATTTGATAGAGGTAAATAAAATTATGATGGGTATAGATAGAGTGAATGCAAGCAGGCTTTTTCCACTGAGGCAAGGGGAGAAAAAAACCAGAGGACATGGGTTAAGGGTGAGGGGGGAAAAGTTTAAAGGGAACATTAGTGGGGGCTTCTTCACACAGAGAGTGGTGGGAGTATGGAATGAGCTGCCAGACGAGATGGTAAATGCAGGTTCTTTTTTAACATTTAAGAATAAATTGGACAGATACATGGATGGGAGGTGTATGGAGGGATATGGTCCGTGTGCAGGTCAGCGGGACTAGGCAGAAAATGGTTCGGCACAGCCAAGAAGGGCCAAAAGGCCTGTTTCTGTGCTGTAGTTTTTCTATGGTTTCTATGGTTAAAGAAGGTATTACAGGACCTTGTAAAGGTATTCAGCTCCCAGACCTTTGTTCACATAAATCAGTATACCAACTTTGATCAATTTAACTAAAAAATTTAAGTGTGAATCATATGCTCCTTTTTTCACAGTAGAGCCAAAAAAGGGGAAAATTTTAAAGCATGAAAAACTAAAAATTCAAAAACTGAAATGCTAGCAGTTCAAAAGTATTCATCCCCCTTTACACAGGACTTAGTTGTACCACCTCTCCCAGCTATTACAGCCAGCAAAATTGTTTAAGCGTTGCCAGGTTTGTTAGGGAGCAGCGATGCACAGCAATCTTGAAGTCTTACAAGAGATGTTTCATCAAGTTAAGGTCAGGACTCTGACTGGCCACTCAAGGACATTAATTTTCTTCATTTGAAACTACTCCACGGTTGCTCTAACAGTGTGCTTTGGGTCATTGTTCTGCCAGTTTAAGCTTTCTGGCAGAGGTTAGTAGGTTTTTATCCAGGATCTCCCTGTATTTAGCAGCATTCATCTTCCCGTCAATCCTGACTAAATTTCCAGTCCCTGCTGCTGAAAAGTATCCTCATAGCATGATGCAACCTCCATCAGTAGGAATAGTGTTACCTGTCTGATACACAGTATTAGATTTATACCAGATGTACCACTTAGTGTTGAGGCCAAAAAGTTCCACTTTAGTCTCATCTGACCACAAGACCTTCTTCCACATCTTTACAGTGTCTTCTAAGTGACACTTTGCAAAGTCTTTTACAGGCAAGGATATGCTTTTTTTTTTGCTAAGGTTTCTTCCTTGCCAGTCTTCCACAAATACCAAGGCCTTAGAGAATGTGGAGCCATGACCTTCATCTCCAGTTGCAGCCACTGACTTCAGCAGCTCACTCGGAGTGACTGTTGGCATCACAGTGGCCTGTCTTATAAGTGCCATTCTTCTCCAGCGACTACGTTTAGAGGAGCGGCCTGATCTAGGCAGTGGGGCTGTGGCTTCATATTTTTTTTACTTTTTTCAAGATGGACTGCACTGAGCTCTGAGGTATGTTCAGTGCCTTTGAGATGACCTTGACCCCTTCCCCAGATTTGTGCTTTGCTGTTATCATTTCCCTGACTTGTCTTGAATAATCCAACCTGATGGCACGAAGTTACCATAACTAGACAGTCTGAAGGTAGATAAGTCACCTGGACCAGAAGGTGTACAACCCAGAGTTCGGAAAGAGGTAGCTGAGGAGATTGTGGAGGCATTAGTAATGATCTTTCAAGAATCACTAGATTCTGGAATGGTTTAGAAGATTGGAAAATTGCAGATGTTACTCCACTCTTCAAGAAGGGAGAGAGGCAGAAGAAAGGAAATATAGGCCAATTAGTTTGACCTCCATAGTTGGGAAGATGTTGGAGTCAATTATTAATGGCGAGGACACAGGGTACTTGGAGGCACATGATAAAATAGGCCATAGTCAGTGTAAGTTTCCTCAAGGAAAAATCTTGCCTGACAAATCTGTCAGAATTCTTTGAAGAAATAACAAGCATGATAGACAAAGGAGAATCAGCTAATGTTGTGTAGTTGGATTTTCAGAAGGCCTTGACAAGGTGCCACACATGAGGCTGCTTAACAAGCTACAAGCTCATGGTATTACAGGAAAGATTCAAGCATGGATAAAGTAGTGGCTGTTTAGCAGTAGACAAAGAGTGGAAATGTAAGGAGCCTTTTCTGGCTGTCTGCTGGTGTTCCACAGGGGTCTGTGTTGGGACTGATTCTTTTTTACATTATATGTCAATGATTTGGATGATGGAATTGATGGCTTTATTGTAAAGTTTGCAGACGATATGAAGATAGATGGAGGGGCAGATAGTTTTGAGGAAGTAGAGAGACTATAGAAGGACTTGGACAGATAAGGAGAATGGGCAAAGAAATGGCAGATGAAATACTGTATTGGGACATGTATGGTCATGCACTTTGGCAGAAGAAATGAAAGGGCTGACTATTGTCTAAATGGAAAGAAAATACAAAATACTGAGCTGCAAAGAGACTTGGGAGTCCTTGTGCAGGATTCCCTAAAGGTTAATCTGCAGTTTGAGTCTGTGGTGAGGAAGGAAATGCAATGTTAGCATTCATTTCAAGAGGATTAGAATATAAAAGCAAGGATGTAATGTTACAACTTTACAAAGCACTGGCGAGGCTTCACTTGGAGTATTGTGAGCAGGTTGTGCTGACACTGGAGAGGGTTCAAAGAAGGGTCACGAAAAAGATTCCAGGATTGAATGGCTTGTCATATGGAGAGCATTTGATAGCTTTGGGCCTGTATTCACCAGAATTCAGAAGAACAAGGTGTGACCTCATTGAAACATATTGAATGGTGAAAGGCCTTGATAGAGTGGATATGGAGAGAATGTTTCCAATGGTGGGGGAGTCTAAGACCAGAGGACACAGCCTCAGAATAGAGGGGCGTCTTTTTATAACAGAGATGAGGAGGAATTTCTTTAGCCATAGAGTGGTGACTCGATGGAATTCTTTGCCACAGGCAGCTGTGGAGGCCAAGTCCTTATGTATATTTAAGGCAGAGGTTGATAGGTTCTTGATTGGTCATGGCATAAAGGGATACAGAGAGAAGGTCAGAGACTGGGACTGAGAGGAAAATTGGATCGGCCATAATGAAATGGCAGAGCAGACGCGATGGCCCAATTCTGTTCCTATATCTTATGGTCCTAATATAGACTTCTCCTTACATGGACAATTATCCTTACTCCTTCTCCCACTCCCCACACTGACCTTTCAATTCTTCTCACTTGCCTATTACTTTCTCCTGGTCCCCTCCTCCTTCTCTTTCTCCCATTGTCCACTTTCCTCTCATATCACAAACAAGAGAAAATCTGCAGATGCTGGAAATCAAAGTAATACACCCAAAACACTGGAGGAACTCAGCAGGCCAGACAGCATCTATGAAAAAGAGTAAACAGTCAGCATTTCTGGCGAAACTCTTCATCAGGACTGAAAAAAGAGATGAGAAGTCAGAGTAAGAAGGCAGGGGAGGAAGACGTCCAAGGTAGTAAGTGATAGGTGAAGCTGGGAGAGGGGGAAGGGAGCAGGGAAGTTGATTGGCGAAAGAGATAAGAGGATTAGAGAAGGGGGAATCTGAGAGAAAAGGACAAAAGGCCATGGAAGAAAGGAAAGGGGGGGAGCACCAGAGGGAGATGATGAGCAGGTAAGGAGATATGGTGAGACAGGGAAACAGAATGGGAAATGGTGAAGATGAGGAGGGGTGAAATTACCAGAAGTTCAAGAAATTGAAGTTCGTGCCATCAGGTTGGCGGCTACCCAGATGGAATATAAGGTGTTGCTCCAAGCTGAGTGTTGTCTCATCGCAGCAGTAGAGGAGGCCATGGACCGACAAGTTGGAATGGGAAGCAGAATTGAAATGGGTGGGTACTGGGAGATCCCACTTTTTCAGGCAGACAGAGCATAGGTGCTCGGCAAAGTGGTCTCCCAGTCTGCGTTGGGTCTCAACAACATACAGGATGGCTCATCGGGAGCACCAGAGACAGTCGATGACCCCAACAGACTCACAGGTGAAGTGTCGCCTCACCTAGAAGGACTGTTTGGGGCCCTGAATGGTAGTGAGGGAGGAAGTGTAGGGGCAGGTGTGACACTTGTTCCGCTTGCAAGGATAAGTGCCAGGAGGGAGATCAGTGAGGAGGGATGAATGGACAAGGGAGTCACATAAGGAACAATCCTCGTGGAAAGCAGAAAGTGGCGGGGGGGGTGGTGGAAGATGTGCTTGATGGTGGGATCCCGTTCATTGGAGATGATGGAAGTTACAAAGAATTATGTGCTGGACACAGAAGCAGGGATTTGGTAGGTGAGGACAAGGTGACTCCTCTCCAATTAGATTCATTCTTCTCCAGCCTTTGACCTTTCCCACCCACCTGGCTTCAGCTATCACGTTCCAGCCAGCCTCTTTCCTCTCCCCCCACTTCTTTATTCTGGCATCTTCCCCTTCCTTCTCAGTTCTGAAGAAGGGTCTTGGCCCAAAATGTTGACTGTTTACTCTTTTCCTTAGATGCAGCCTGAGCTGCTGAGTTCCTCCAGCATTCTGCATGTATTACTTTTGTCTTCATTTTGTCTTCATTTTGGTTTGGTCAGTTGAAAATCTACCATGGATCTTACAGAGAGAGGGGGCATTTATTCTTATGAATTCATTTTCTTTTGATTTGACATGATGCACAATGTTTTGTAGTTTAACTCAAAAAATCTTACTTCAATACTTTTTAAATTTAGAAACTGAGACAGTAGAATGTGAAAATAGTTGTGGGGGCTGAATACTTGTTCAAGGCAGTGCAGATCAAAGGAAGTGGCTTTACATTGTCAAAAAGAACAGTAAGAAGTGGATCTGGAATATTTCAGTGTCTACAAAAAGACCAGTGCAGAAATGAGAAAAGAAGTAGAATGTGAAAGTGACCTTGAAAGAAATACAAGAGACTGTGAGAGCTTCTATAATCATGGAAAAAGGAAACGATTAGAAGTTGTTAATGTGGTGCCTGTACAAATTGACACCAGAGTGACCGTTCTGGGGAATAAGAAATAGAAGAAAATTCGAACAAATATATTATGCCTGTCTTCAAGGGAGAAAACAGAAAATCTTGCTAATAGAGTGGGAATAAAAGTGAAGTGAATAAAGATCGAAAAGAAAATCAATAATGTAAAGGGAGTGCACAAAAAAAGAGGTATAACTAAGAAACAAGATACAAAACAAAAGTGAAAAGCATGACATTTTACAACATCTGTTGCTTTAGCCCAGGAACTTCAGTGCTGATATCTGCATTATGTTATTTATGTTGATGTATCAACATAAAAAAATTTCAAGGGCAACTTTAAAGATTGTTTCATTATCCCTGTATAACATATTATCTGTTGAGTATTCAGCATGTATATTCAGTGTTACAATTCTTTAATCATAAATTCTTCATATTCATATTTCATGCAAATTAAAGTAATTAACATTCCATAAGAATGAAATAAAGTCATTGCATGCAGCTCCCTAAACCATCAAGCCACCATCTGATCACTGTCACATTTTGGGATTACAGACTGTCCTGCCATGGTAGGGGGGATCTTTGTGTAATATGTTAAAAATGCTTCTGTTAACATAAATTAAACTCTCCAGGGTTTAAATTTGCAAAACCACAGGAATAACAGCTGTAGATTAGATTTCAGACCAGGTATCTGGACCAGTATCTTGGAAACAATGGAAAACAATTTGACATTTGTGCAGGCATTCACACTTAATGCTCCATTGATAACTCTATTCATGTGAATTCAACAGTGACCCATTACCAAGTTAAACTGGTAGATACTGCACAGGAGGGAGGATTTTTATTTGAACTAAAATCTGATATTGGAAGCAGAATTTAAAACAACAGTGCGAGCTGCAGAGCATGACACAAAATGGTAGCAATGTGCCAAAGGAAGGTTAAAGAGGCAGAAGACTGGAGAGAAAGCAGGTCCTGGCTTGAGCTGTTGGACAACATGCTGAGGAGTAATTCTTCTTCACAGAAGTGAAATCAGGTAGTGCAGCATGTCATTGTTTTTAGAGCAAACACCACATGGTATGTTTTATTCATTATACTAAGCAAATCCTTTTTATTCATCAAACCTTTGGAATAAAATACCATAATTACATATCTAAAAATGTTGTGCATTATCTGACTTTACTATTAAAATCAGGTAGCGCAAGACATTATTTAGATAAGTAATTAGTTGAAGATATACATTAAAAAAACAGCTATCTGATTCAAATCAAAAGATGATATTTTTTTATCCCCTCAGGTTACTATTGTACAAGTAGATACAGATGGTTTGAATCAACTTCTAAGTGGCAAGACCATTTAGTGGCGTGTGTGAGTGACTGGTAATAAAGTGCCAAGAACTGACCTGAATTTGTAATGACAATGAATATGGAATGGACTGTGTTCAGTATGAAAAATAATGACTCTAAAACTAATTCAAAATACAACGGAATTTAAAGAGAAATCAGGAATTAGCTTATTTTTATTTCTTAATATATTAAACCATTTTCAATAAAATTGAAATTTCTATTAAAATATTTTAAGCTCAGCAATGATCTGTATTTATGTAGTGCATTTTAGAACATAAAAATACAAAATAAGGAATCCAAGTACATTCAGTAAAATTATGGCTGACCTGATCTGTGACCTTGACTTCATTTTGTGAACAATTGACAGAACCTTTTGAAACCTTGAACCTTGAACCTTAATTCTCCAGTAGTCTAAATCTTTACTACTCAGAGTTTATGGCTCCTTGAGGCAATTTGCAGAAAAGAAGAGTTGTGTTATTTATACATTGAGCTGCTGGTACATGATTGGCTAATTAGATTTTGTACTAACGAGTAGGTGTACCTAATAAAGTGGCCGCTCCGATTGAGATCATCTCTCATTGTCCTAAACTCCTGAGATTATAAAGCCATTAAGATGTTCCCTCATTCAGAAAACTCCTCATCCCAATCAATCTTGTGAGGTTTTGCTGAACCATCTCCAAACTAAGAATATCCTTCTTTCAGTAATGAAACCAAGGAGAACATAACAAGTTGTGAAATAGCTAAGTGAATTAGGTCACTAACTGGAGAAGTCTTCAACAATATTCCTTTACCCAACAAAGGCAGACCACAACTGAAAGGAGCTTAAGAAGGGGCTGAGAAGAGCAAGAAGGGGGCATGAGAAGGCCTTGGCGAGTAGGGTAAAGGAAAACCCCAAGGCATTCATCAATTATGTGAAGAAAAAAAAGGATGACAGGAGTGAAGGTAGGACCGATTAGAGATAAAGGTGGGAAGATGTGCCTGGAGGCTGTGGAAGTGAGCGAGGTCCTTAATGAATACTTCTCTTCGGTATTCACCAATGAGAGGGAACTTGATGATGATGAGGACAATATGAGTGAGCTTGATGTTCTGGAGCATGTTGATATTAAGGGAGAGGAGGTGTTGGAGTTGTTAAAATACATTAGGATGGATAAGTCCCCAGGGGCTGACAGAATATTCCCCAGGCTGCTCCATGAGGCGAGGGAAGAGATTGCTGAGCCTCTGGCTAGGATCTTTATGTCCTCATTGTCCACGGGAATGGTACTGGAGGATTGGAGGGAGGTGAATGTTATCCCCTTGTTCAAAAAAGGTAGTAGGGATAGGCCGGGTAATTATAGACCAGTGAGCTTTACGTCTGTGGTGGGAAAGCTGTTGGAAAAGATTCTTAGAGATAGGATCTCTGGGCATTTAGAGAATCATGGTCTGATCAGGGACAGTCAGCATGGCTTTGTGAAGAGCAGATCGTGTCTAACAAGCCTGATAGTGTTCTTTGAGGAGGTGACCAGGCATATAGATGAGGGTAGTGCAGTGGATGTGATCTATATGGATTTTCTTAAGGCATTTGACAAGGATGCACATGGTAGGCTTATTCAGAAAGTCAGAAGGCATGGGATCCAGGGAAGTTTGACCAGATGGATTCAGAATTGGCTTGCCTTCAGAAGGCAGAGGGTCATGGTGGAGGGAGTACATTCAGATTGGAGGATTGTGACTAGTGGTGTCCCACAAGGATCTGTTCTAGGACCTCTACTTTTCGTGATTTTTATTAACGACCTGGATGTTGGGGTAGAAGGGTGGGTTGGCAAGTTTGCAGATGACACAAAGGTTGGTGGTGTTGTAGATAGTGTAGAGGATTGTCAAAGATTGCAGAGAGACATTGATAGGATGCAGAAGTGGGCTGAGAAGTGGCAGATGGAGTTCAACCCGGAGAAGTGTGAGGTGGTACACTTTGGAAGGACAAACTCCAAGGCAGAGTACAAAGTAAACGGCAGGATACTTGGTAGTGTGGAGGAGCGGAGGGATCTGGGGGTACATGTCCACAGATCCCTGAAAGTTGCCTCACAGGTGGATAGGGTAGTTAAGAAAGCTTATGGGGTGTTAGCTTTCATAAGTCAAGGGATAGAGTTTAGGAGTCGCGATGTAATGATGCAGCTCTATAAAACTCTGGTTAGGCCACACTTGGAGTACTGTGTCCAGTTCTGGTCGCCTCACTATAGGAAGGATGTGGAAGCATTGGAAAGGGTACAGAGGAGATTTACCAGGATGCTGCCTGGTTTAGAGAGTATGCATTATGATCAGAGATTAAGGGAGCTAGGGTTTTACTCTTTGGAGAAAAGGAGGATGAGAGGAAACATAATATAGGTGTACAAGATAATAAGAGGAATAGCTAGAGTAAATAGCCAGCGCCTCTTCCCCAGGGCACCACTGCTCGATACAAGAGGACATGGCTTTAAGGTAAGGGGTGGGGGAAGTTCAAAGGGGATATTAGAAGAAAGTTTTTTACTCAGAGAGTGGTTGGTGCGTGGAATGCACTGCCTGAGTCAGTGGTGGGGGCAGATACACTAGTGAAGTTTAAGAGACTACTAGACAGGTATATGGAGGAATTTAAGGTGGGAGCTTATATGGGAGGCAGGGTTTGAGGGTCGGCACAACATTGTGGGCTGAAGGGCCTGTACTGTGCTGTACTATTCTATGTTCTATGTTTATGAAAGACATTGACCAAGCATTTTTTCAGGAGGAAGTACAAAATAGACAGAGCACCACAGGTTACTCCTAAATAACTATACCATCAGAACCAGTTCATTTGACTCATCCTGAGTTGTTCCAAGAATTAAGTGGAGATAACAAATTCACTAGGTTGGCTATAATGCTGATTTTAAAAAAAACAATCCATCCGATTACTGCTCTATCAGTCTATCAACAAATAGATGGAAATATCTTTGAGCAGGGACGCCCTAACCATGTTCAATATCAACAGCACACAATGATTATGGGTAAAGATTGGACCAGACCATGCAGCCCTGGAGCTGTTTCCTCATGCATCATCCTAAATCACAGACAGCTTTCCCATTTCTTTAATTTACATGATGTCCAAAAATATATTGATTGTAGTCTTGAATATGCCTTCTGAAAAGAACATCTTGAGGTAAATAATAACAAAGTGTACAACTTTACTTCATGTAAAGAAATTTCTTAATGGCTGATCATTAAATAGTTGACTCCTATCCAGCATATAGCCATTTTGCTTTAGTATCCAGTCTGGGGAAAGTAACTTCTAGCAATTAAATTTCCAATCCTCTTCAGAAGCTTATGCTTCAAATTGTTAAACTTGGCAAAAGGTCCCATTTAAATCAGATTAGCAATCTGCAGAGAGCTACTGAATATTGCCAGACAGGTGGATTTAAACATTGCACCATTTCATCATTGGCAGCAGAAAGCAGAGATAGAAGCAGCAATTTTCAGAAGGAGGTTGTTCAGAAGTGGGTATTATTTAAAAGGGATAAGTATTGGGAGAGTGGAAGCAATTGTGAAAAATTAGGTAATCAATAAGGAAGCACGAAAGGGTGAAAGAGAAGATAGAGAAAAGGAGTCAATCAGGAAGAAGGGAGACAGTACAGTGGGTACCATATAAGTGGTGATGATGTCTCATGAACCAATGTGAATTTGATTATCTGGTGGCACAGGACATTGTCAACCATGAATAGATAGCACTAGTTTTTTTTCCTAACATGTATGATTATTAGAAACCCTAAAGGATAGATGAAGGCTTGGAAAGAAATGCTAATATTTAATTCTAGTTTTTATAAGACCATAAGATACAGGGGCAGAAGGAGGCCATTTGGCCCATCGAGTCTGCTCTGCCATTCAATCTTGGGCTGATCCAATTCTTCCAGTCATCCCCACTCCCCTGCCTTCTCCCCATACCTTTTGATGCCCTGGCTAATGAAGAACCTATCTATCTCTGCCTTAAGTGCACCCAATGACTTGGCCTCCACAGCCACTCGTGGCAACAAATTCCACCCTCTGACTAAAGTAATTTCTCTGCATCTCTGTTCTAAATGGACGTCCTCCAATCCTGAAGTCATGCTCTCTTGTTCTAGATTCCCCTACCATGGGAAATAACTTTGCCATATCTAACCTGTTCAGGCCTTTTAACATTCGGAATGTTTCTTTGAGTGCCCCCCTCCTTCTCCTGAACTGCACGGAATACAGCCCAAGAGCTGACGCACGTTCCTCATACGGTAACTCTTCCATTCCTGGAATCATTCTTGTGGATCTTCTCTGAACCCTCTCCAATGTCAGTATATCCTCTCTAAAATAAGGAGCCCAAAACTGCACATAATACTCCAAGTGTGGTCTCATGAGTGCCTTATTGAGTGTCAACATCACATCCCTGCTCTTATATTCATACCTCTATGCCCACATTGCATTCGCCTTATTCACCACCTACTCAACCTGGAGGTTAACATTTAGGGTATCTTGCACAAGGGCTCTCAAGACCCTTTGCATCTCTGCATTTTGAATTCTCTCCCAATCTAAATAATAGTCTGCCCGTTTATTTCATCCACCGAAGTGCATGACCATACACTTTCCAACATTGTATTTCATTCTTTGCCCATTCCCCTAAACTATTCCTATTCTCTGTTTTCTGCCAATCAGCCAATGCTCCACCCATGCTAGTAACTTCCCTGTAATTCCATGGGGTCTTACCTTGCTAAGCAGCCTCATGTGCGGCACCATATCAAAGGCCCGAAAACATCTACTACATCTCCTTTGTCTACCCTGCTTGTAATTTCCTCAAAAAACTGCAGCAGGTTAGTCAGGCAGGATGCTCCTTTCAGGAAAACATACTGGCTTTGGCCTATCTTGTCATGTGCCTCCAGGTACTCCATAATCTCATCCCTAACAATCGATTCCAACAACTTCCCGACCAGTGATCTCAGGCTAACAGGTCTATAATTTCCTTTCTGCTGTCTCCCACCCTTCTTAAATAGTGGAGTAACATTTGCAATGTTCCAGTCATCCAGTACGACGCCAGAATCTATCGATTCTTGAAAAATCATTGTTAATGCCTCCGCAATCTCTCCAGCTACTTCCTTCAGAACCCAAGGGTACATTCCATCAGTTCCAGGAGATTTATCCACCCTCAGACCATTAAGTTTCCTGAGCATCTTCTCAGTCGTAATTTTCACTGCACGTACTTCACTTCCCTGGCACTCTTGAATGTCTGGTATACTACAGATGTCTTTCACTGTGAAGACTGATGAAAAATATGCATTCAGTTCCTCTGCCATCTCTGCGTCTCTCATTACAATATCTCCAGCGTCATTTTCTATTGGTCCTATATCTACCCTCAACTCTCTTTTACCCTTGGTATACTAAAAAAGCTTTTAGTATCTTCTTTTGTATTAGTCATCAGTTTTTTTCATAATTCATCTTTTCCTTCCTAATGACGTTCTTAGTTTCCTTTCCGTAAGTTTTAAAAAGTTCCCAATCCTCTATCTTCCCACTAGCTTTGGCTTTCTTGTATGACCTCTCCTTTGCTTTTACTTTGGCTCTGACTTCACTCGTCAGCCATGGTAGTGTCCTTCTTCCATTTGAAAATTTCTTCTTATTTGGAATTTAATTTGTCTTCCACTTTGCTCATTTTTTTGCAGAAGCTCCCACCATTGCTGTTCTGCTGTCCTTCCTGCTAGTGTCCCTTTCCAGTCAACTTTGGCCAGTTCCCCTTTCATGCCATTGCAATTTCCTTTATTCCACTGAAATACCGACACATTGGAATTTAGTTTCTCTTTCTCAAGTTTCAAAAGTGAACTCAGTCATATTGTGATCACTGTTCCCTAAGGGTTCCTTAACCTTAAGCTCTCTTATCACCTCTGGATCATTGCACAACACCCAATCCAGCACAGCCAATCCCCTAGTAGGCTTAACATCAAGCTGTTCTAAAAAGCCATCCATTAGACATTCTACAAATTCTCTCGAGGTCCAGTACTGACCTAGTTTTCCCAATCCATTCTCATGTCAAAATCCCCAATGATTATCATGACATTGCCCTTCTGATATGCCTTTTCTATCTCCTGCTGTAATTTGTAATCCACATCCCGGCTGCTGCCTGTATACAACTGCTATTAGGGTCCTTTTACCCTTGCCATTTCTTAACTCAACCCATAGAGAATCTACACTTTTCAATCCTATGTCATCACTTTCTAATGATTTAATATTGTTTCTTATACACAGAGCCACACCACCCCCTCAGCCTACTGACCTATCTTTCTGATACACTGTATATCCTTGGACATTCCACTCACAATGGCAGCCATCCTTTAGCCAAGTTTCAGAGATGTCCACAATGTCATACTTGCTGATCTGTAGCTGAATTTCAAGATAGTCCATTTTATTTCTTATGCTGCATGCATTCAAATATAACTTTCAGTCCAGTATTTGTTGCTTTCTGTTTTAACTGCGCCAGGCCTCTATTGCCCTGTAAATCATCCCACTGGCTGTGATTATGCCTCATCTCCTGCCTGTCCTTTCTATTATCTCTGTTGCACACTGTCTTTGATTATTTCTGTTTCCTGCTTCTTCAGCCCTATCACTCTGGTTCCCATCCCCCTGCCAAATTAGTTTAAACCCTCCCTAACATCTCTATTAAACCTGCCTTCTAAGATATCGGACTCGTTTGGGTTCAGATGTAAGCCATCCTTTTTGTACAGGTCGTATCTCCCCCAGAAGAGGCCCCAATGATCCAGGAACCTGAAGCCCTGCCCCCTACACCAGTCTCTCAGCCATGCATTAATATGCCTGATCATGCTATTCTTGCACTTGTTAGCACATGGCACAGTCAGCAATCCTGAGATTACTACCCTGGAGGTCCTGCTTTTCAGCTTCCTACCCAATTCCCTGAATTCTCTCTTCAGGACCTCCTCCCTTTTTCTATCTATGTCATTGGTACCAACATGTACCAAGACTTCTGGCTGTTCACCCTCTCCCTTCAGAATACTCTGCACCCGATCCGATACATCCCATACCCTGGCACCTGGGAGGCAACACACCATATGGGTATCTTCATCAGGCTGACAGAACCTCCTGCCTGTTCCTCTAACTGTGGAATCCACTATGACTACCGCATTC
This sequence comes from Mobula hypostoma, assembly GCF_963921235.1. Taxonomy (NCBI): domain Eukaryota; kingdom Metazoa; phylum Chordata; class Chondrichthyes; order Myliobatiformes; family Myliobatidae; genus Mobula; species Mobula hypostoma. The sequence continues at coordinate 45,864,355 of NC_086102.1, forward strand.
CTCATCATCTTCTCTCCATTCTGCACCATGGAACCAGACTCAGTGCTAGAGATCTGCTCACTGTAGTCATCCTCCATCATGTCACCCCCCCCCCCAACAGCATCCAAAACAAGATAATGATTACTGAAGGGAAAGGCTACAGCAGTGCTCTCTACTATCTGAGCTCTTCTCTTCCCTTCCTTGACTGTCACCCACTTATCTAACTCCTGCAGCCTCAGGGTGACCAACTCCCTGTAGCTCCTATCTACCTCCTGCTCGCTTTCCCTAGTAAGCTATAGGTCATCAAGCCACAGCTCCACACCCCTAACACAGTCTCTCAGAAGCTGCATCTCAGCGCACCTGGGGCAGATGTGGCCATCTGGAAGATTCCCAGGATTCCCCCATTTGACACCCAGAACAAAGTACTAACCCTACAGACATGCTCTCTATTCCTCAAAAAATGCAAGGAACACATGAAGTCCACTTACCCACTTATCTCGCTGAAGCCCAAATGAGCCAAAGCCCTACCACTCTGACTCAGACCACTCCATCGATGACACTACTTTGACAACAGCTCAGCTAGGCAGTGTCTCCCTTTTATGCCTGAACCTTCCCTGCTCTCCAATACATGATTGGTACTGCAGTTATAGCCAAGTTCCCACGAAGCATTCCCCTTTTAAACTTCGCTCCCAGACCTCTGCATTGCCTCTTCTCTCATAGCTCTCCAATTCATGATTGGTGCACCAGTTATAGCCATTGCTTTGTTGCTTCGACAGTCTTGTGGTCAATAAGTACACAAAGGCAAAAACAGATCTGTTCCAATTTGGTAAGAGAGGGTTAAAATGGGGGAAGTTTGAATTTAGGTTTGTTAACTAGCAAGAAATAAAATCAGGTCAAATGTAAAATTACTTTTGGAAACCTAATTAACTCCAGACAATATCTTATCCTGAAGTGTTTAAGATCTGGAAGGGAGCTGAAACCCATTATCTCCTGATTGAGAGAAAAGTGTAATCCTCGAGCTTAGGTAGCATTTAATTCATTGACTAAAAAAAAGGACAAATTACATCTGAAGGTGGTCCAGCAAACTATTCTGTATATAAATGGGATGCGAGCCTTCCATAATTCTGGTTTTAGACTTTTATCATAAAAAGGTTAACCACACTGAAACTGAATTGCAAAATTAACACTGCTTACAAATCAGATGGTCCTAAATGGAAGTAAGTTGCATTAAGATTTGGAATTCACTAAGATCACCGGCCCTGGACTCTAAATGAATGCACATAGAGAGGAGTGTCCTTCTGATTTAGAGAAGAAATGCATTGTCATTGCCGGAACTTTGATTCAGTTGTGCAGACTTACATTTCTTCAGTTGGAAATATGAGACTACACAATCTCTCTTTATCAATGCAAAATCTGAATCAGATTTAATATCACTGGCATATGTCATGAAATCTGTTGCTTTACAACAGCAGTGCATTGCAATACATAATAAATATTATAAATTACATTAAGTATATATAAAAAGAAAATTAAATAAAATACATAATGCAAAAATAGAGGGAAAAAATTTGAGGGAGTATTCATAGGTTCATTTCCCCTTCAGAAATCTGATGGTGGAGGGGAAGAATCTGTTCCTGAAATGTTGAGTGTGTGCCTTCAGGCTCCTGTACCTCCTCGTTGATAGTAGCAATGAGAAGAGGGCATGTCCTGGGCGATGGGGATCCCTGATGTTGGATAACACCATTTTGAGGCATTGCCTTTTGAAGGTGTCTTGGATGAATGCTCATAGAGAGGAGTGTCCTTCTGATTTAGAAAATAAATGCTGGGGAGGCTAGTGCCCATGGTGGAACTAGCTGAGTTTACAACTTTCTGCAGGTTCTTCAGATCCTGTGCAGTGGCTGCCCCTCACCGGACAGTGATGCAACCAGTTAGAATGCTCTCCACAGTACGTCTGTAGAAATTTTCAAGTGACATATCTCCCCAAACTCCTAATGAAATATAGCCGCTTTTGTGCCTTCTTTGTAATTGTGTGAATAAGTTGGGCCCTCAGAGCTGTTAACACCCAGGAACCTGAAACTGCCCACCTTTTCCACAGCTGATCCCTTGATGAGGACTGGTATGTGTTCCCTCAACTTCTCCTTCCTGAAATCCACAATCAATTCCTTGGTCTTACTGACATTGAGTGTAAGCTTCCTGCTGCAACACCACTCAACCGGCTGATCTATCTCACTCCCATATGTCTCCTCATCACCACCTGAAATTCTGCCAACAATAGTTGTGTCATCAGCAAATTTATAGAATGTATTATATATAAAATGCCGTTATGATTTTGATATATACATAGAAAGAGTAACAGACAGAATGTTAGTGGAACTCAGTGGGTCAGGCAGCATCTAGGAAATGGACAGTTGGCATTTTGTACTGTAACTCTCCATCAGGACTGGAAAGAAAGAAGGTAGATAGCCAGTTTAAAAGAGAAGGGAAAGGAAGTGGAGCAAGAAGTGTCAGCTGATAGGTGAATCCAGGTCAGGTGGGGGCGTGGGAGAATGGGAATAATGGAAGAAGCTGGGAGGTGATGGGTGCAAGTGACAATGGAAGATGGAATCTGATAGGAGAGAATAGTGGACCTTGGAATATAGGGAATGAGGTGAGGAGTGGAACTGGAGTGAGGAATGTGTGGGTGACAGGCAAATTGCAAGGTCATGGAGAGAAGAGAGAGGGATAAAGAAAAACAAAGAGGGACAGAGGACAGTGGTTACCAGAAGTTAGAGAAATCAATGTTGGAGACTACCAAGGTGCAATATGAGGTTCTCTTCCTCTAATTTGCGTCTAACCTCAGTTTGGCAGCGGAGGAAGCTATAGACAGACAAGTCTGTGTGGGAATGGGAAGTAGAATTAAAATGGATGTTGCGGCAGACAAAGCAAAGGTGCTCAATAAAGTGATCTGTCAATCTGTATCGGGTCTCAAGAGTGTAGAGGAGGCCGCTCCAGGAGCACTGGATGCAATAAATGGGTTCACAGGTGAAGGACTGCCTCACCTCGATGGGCTCTTTAGGTCCCTGAATGGTGGTGAGGGTGCATCCAATGCTCCCCGTGCTGCCAATCCATTGGTGTCATTTACCAGATTTCTATCTCCTATCAGACTCCATCTTTTTCGCCCTTTTTGGCTTCCACCTATCACCTCACAGCTTCTTACTTCATTCCCGCTAGTCTCTCCCCCACCTGTTTACCTTCTCCCTCTCACCTGGATTCACCTGTCACCTACCAGCTCTTGCTTCACTTTCCCCTGCCCTTTCATACTGGCTATCGCCCCTCTTTCTTTTCAGTTCTGATGAAGCCTCTTAGCCCGAGACATTGACTGTCCGTTTCTCTCCATAACTGCTGCCTGGCCTGCATTTTGTGATTGCTCCAGATTTCCAGTACCTGCAGTCTTTCTTGAGTTTACATATAAAGAGTGACTACGTGTTTGAATCAGGACCAGGTCGAGCTTAGTACCGAGCAATTAAGACAATTGATGTGACCCCAGCACTATACACTAGGAGTGCATATGGGACAAGTAAAGAAACGTAGGCCGCGGTGCAAGGCTGGAGCATGACGATGCTGCAGTTTGCACTGCTGCCTCAAAGTGCTAGGTGTCCTGGTTCAGTCTTGATTTTCAATATCGTCCCTCTGAACACATGGGTTCCCTCCATATGCTCTCATTTGCTCCCACATCCTAAGATCTGCTCATTTGTACATTAAAAGACCATTGCAAATTGCTCTTAACGTACTATAAGTGAGTGCGAGGTTTATTGGGAGAAGTTGTTGCAGAAGTGATAGAGAATGTGTTACCAAGAAGTAACTAGGAGAATGTTCTGAAAACAGACGTAGACATGAAAGACCAAGTGGATTCCTTTTATGCACTAAGAAAAGGGAATGAGATGTAATTATTTTTCTTTATTGCCATTTGTTGCACGATATCCCAGAAACATTGTTGAGGTCAGAGGACGTAGCATAAGACATCAACTCTTTCAGTGTTGCTCGATATCCTTGAAACAGAACTAACCTGAGAGAAGATAGCAGATGAAAGCAGTGAGGAGATGAGAACTACTTCAGTTAGTTACGCATTGCTTTTGGAGATCCAACTTCGGTACTGTGCAAAAGTCTTAGGCACACGTATTTATTAGTTTAGGTGCCTAAGATATTTGTACAGTACTGCATTTATCAATGTGGAACAAACAGTGAGTTTGTAAATCTGGCGAGAACAAAGGATGTTAGGAATGGTGAGGGTGGAGCACCACAGGAGGAATGTGGAACAGGTGGCAGAGAAGGAGTCCCAGGGGTGGGGTGGTGGCACCTGGGCAGAGACACCCAGTCCTGAAACACCAGGCAAGGTCATTTCATTCCAAACTATTTGCCTATTGATCATTACAGAATGTCTCTCTGGTGCTTCCTGTTCCCTCCCTATGATTCCCCTCTCCCTAAACCCTTCCCACTCTCAGTCCACAATAGAGACCCATATCAGAATCAGGGTTATCATCACTCACATGTCATGAAATTTGTGTTTTTTTTTGTGGCAGCTGTAGAGTGTAATACATAAAATTATCACACTACTGTGCAAAGGTCTTAAGCAGCCTAGCTCTATGTGCCTAAGACTTCTGCACAATACTGTACAAGAGGTCCTACCAAAAACATGCCTGCTGTGAAAATACAGGACAATTTATAATAAAAAGAGTGGTGCTACAGCAGCAAGAAAGAAGATGGCAGAGTGTGCTGATTTATTTTTCTTAGTACATACTGGCAACAGGAGCCTTACCATTCAACAGCACTTATCAGAAAACGCAATGCATGGTGCCTGGATGAAAAATTACTGTTTCTGGTGATACTCCCTGTTGCCAATGTCTGGCTTGGATTGAGTGAGAAGGAAATGTGTTGAGCCATGCACTATTTCCATCGAAATGTGTTGATGGGGAATCTGATTTTAAAATGTTGCTTTAATTATTTTATACAACTACAAACTTTGAATACTATCACAAGAGGGGGAAGGTGTGGCGTGTGGCCGATTGGTTAGAGCGTTGGGCTCACGATCTGAAGGACTTGGGTTCGAGTCTCGGCCAAGGCAGCGTGTTGTGTCTTTAAGCAAGGCACTTAACCACACACTGCTCCAGTCCACCCAGCTGAAAATGGGTACCGGCAAATGCTGGGGGTTAACCTCGTGATAGACTGGCGTCCTATCCGGGGGGGGGGGGGGGAAGTCTCGTACTCTCAGTCGCTTCACGCCACAGAAACTGGCATAAGCACTGGACTGATGGGCCACAAGGCTCGGGACAGGCTTTAACTTTTAACAAGATGGGGAAGGCAATGAATTCTGTCAATTCCCGTTTTTTCCTTAATGCATGGGAATGCTCATGTTGCCCTGTGAAATTGCCACATCAGCATGCTCATTCTACTAAAATCATCAAATGTCAATTATACAATTTTTTAAATTTGGAATATTATATTTGCACATACATGTCAAAAGTCAATATTGGCCTAAGCATTTCACTGATCTACATCTCTCATATTTCTCTTTCCAATGCAAATCCTTTCTTATTTGTTTTTAAGTTAAGGCAAAATAGAACAACAGACTCACTAAACCTGTGCCATTTGTTTCATTCTAAACACATCACCATCAAGATTATGGTTTTAGGTGCAAATGAGCCAGAAGGAAAGTGAATGAAGTTGAAGATGTCAGTGCTTTTGCCAAACTATATCCAGTTCCGGGCTCTCACCAAAGCAACGTATCTTCCCTACTTTGATCATGTATCCTCTGTTGATGTGAGTATCTCCACATCACCTGTCACTTATGACATAAACTTTCATGAACATCTCTCCTCACATGTTTTATGGTGACTTTATATGAATGTGCAGCCTTCAATTAAGATGGCGTAGGTAGGTGGCGACACTTTGAGTGCAGCTTCAATGGGAGTCCTCAAATATTCCTGTTAGGACTATGACAGCTAAAATCCACAGTTACAGCCATGGGTACTTCAGTAAGCAATATTGTTTTAAGATGTTTTAAAAATCTATCGATGCTCAAAATTGACGAATCCCAGTCTGTAGATTCAGGTCATGAGTGCAGTTCACCTTTAAGAAAATGGAAGTGGAAACGCTGGTTTACAAGTACGACAGAAATGCAGAGGTCTTAGATTCCCACTTCCGACTATCTTGCTGGCAAACGTACAGTCCCTGGAAAATAAAATTGAAGACCTCAGAGCAAGATCGCTGTACTGGATGGACACCAGGGACTGCTTAATGGAAACGTGTCTCGCACCCACAATTTCAGACGCAGTGCTGCAGCCCGATGTTTTCACCAACCTCGCAAAGACAAGAAAGCTCAGTCTTTTAAAGGCAGAGAAGGCTAGAGTATGTTTTATCATGGTGCACAGAAGTAGCAGTTCTGTCACAGTCCTGCTCACTGGACCTGGAACATCTAGTGGTCAAATGTCATCCTTTTTATCTGCTGAGGGAGTTTTCCACCATCATCCTGGTAGTGGTGTACATTCCACCTCAGGCCAATGTCAGGCAGGCACTGGGGTAGCTGGGCATCATAATCAGCAGGCACGAAACAGCATACCCTATCATTGCAGGTGATTTCAACCAGGCCAGCTTGAAGAAGTATCTGAATTACGACCAACATATCTCCTGTAGAACCAGAGGAGCCAACATACTTGGCCACTGTTATACCACCATCAAAAATGCTTGCTGTGCCATACCACACCTATGCTTTGGAAAGTCCGATCACTTGGCTATACTTATTTCCCCCCAAATTGGTACAGGCAGAGACTCAAGACCGCTGTATCAATGGTGAGAACTAAGAAGGTATGGTCAAGGCGGGGTGGAGGAGTGCCTACAGGGTTGCTTTGAGTCGATGGACTGGACAATATTCAGAGAGTTATCTTCAAATCTGAATGAATACACTAGGGTTCTCATCGACTTTATCAAGACCTGTGTGGATGAATGCATACCTTCGAGAACATTCCAGACATATCCAAACCACAAGCCTTTGATGAACCAAGAGACTCATAGTCTGCTGAAGGCTAGATCTGTAGCATTCAAATCCAGTCATCCAGAACTATACAGAAGGCACTTCAAGAGCAAATAAACAATTCTGATTGAGGTCATAGACAGAATCGGATGCATGTCAGCTCTGGCAGGAGTTGCAGTCCATTACTTTCTACAAAGCGAAACCTACAGTAACATCATGAATGGCTGTGATTCTTCACTCACAGATGAGCTCAACATCTTTTCTGCACGCCTTGAAAGGGAAAATAAAACCACACGTGTGTGAACCCCTGCAGTATCCGGGTGATTTTATGATCTCTGACCCAGAGGTCGACAAAAGAACATCTTTCAAGAGGGTGAACCCTCGCAAGGCGTCAGACCCTGATGGTGTATCAGGCCGGGGGCTGAAAACCCGTGCCAGCCAACTGGTGGGAGTGGTCAGGGACATCTTCAATCTCTCACTGCTGCAGTTGGAGCTCCCAAGTGCTTCAGAAGTGTGGCAATCATACCAAACCCAAGGAGAGCGGGGTGGACTGCTTCAGCAACTATCACCCAGTGGCACTCACATCTAATATACGGAGGTGCTTTGACTGGTTGGTCATGGCCAGAATCAACTCTTCCCTAAGCAAGGTCCTGGACTTGCTGCAATTTGCCTATCTCCACAGTAGACCTATAGCAGGTGCAATCTCGCTGGCTCATCACTCAGCCTTGGATTACCTGGACAATAGTAATACCTACATCAGGCTGCTTTCTATTGATTTCAGACAGCTGTGTTTAACACCATCATACCCTCAGAACTAATCAACAAGCTCCAAAACCTGGGCCTCTGTACCTCCCTCTGTAACTGGATCCCTGATCTCCTCACCAGGACACCACAGCTTGTGCAGATCGAAAATAACGTCTGGTGAAATCTCCTCTAGTGCACCCCAAGGATGTGTGATGAGCCCACTGCTCTACTCTCTCTACACCCACACCTGTGTGGCTAGGCACAGCTAAAACACTATCTATAAATTTGATGATAACACACTACTGTTGGCAGAATTTCAGATGACGCTGAGGAGGCATACAAGAGTGAGGTAGGTCAGCTGGTTGAGTGGTGTCACAACAAAATCCTTACACTCAATGACTATAAGACCAAGGAATTGATTGTGGACTTCAGAAGGGAAGTTGATAGAACACACACCAGTCCTCATCGAGGGATCAACTGTGTAAAGGCTGAGCAGTTTCAAGTTCCTGGGTGTCAACATCTGTCACCATCCAGGAAGCAGTACCACAGCATAAAAGCCAGGACCAACAGGCTCCGGGACAGCTTCTTCCACCAGGCCATCAGACTGATGAACTCACGCTGATTTGAGTGTACTCTATATTACATTTGCTGTTCTATTTATTATAAATTTTTATAAACCATCCCATGAAAAGAACGGAAAAGTAAGAAGAAATGGACAACTGAAGATATAATACAATTGATGCAACAAAAGCAGACCATCAAACTAAGAGACAGCGAAGAATACAAACAACTTGATAAGACAATAAAAAGAAAATGCAGAGAAGCTAAAGACAGATGGCTAAATGAGAAATTCTCAGAGATTGAAATGCTACAAACCCATAACCCTGGAACAAAGTTGATTCACAATGAGAGTAAAGAACCAACAGGGAAATTACCTTGCTCAGCAAGTGGATGCATCAAGGCAAAAGATGGCAGCTTAATTATGAACAAAGAGGAAATCCTAAACAGATGGACAGAATATATAAAAGAACTTTTTGAAGACCAAAGAGGAGAAAAACCGAACATAAGGAAGAATCTTGAAGGACCTAGCATTCTAAAATCAGAAATTCGAGCAGCCGTAAATAAAAGAAAACACAACAGAGCAACCGGTCCAGACAACATCACTGTTGAAATGATACTGGCCTTAGAAGATTTTGGAATAGAGAAAATAACAGAAATAGCAAATGAAACCTATGATCATGGGGAGATACCTGATGATTTAAGTAAATCAGTGTTCATCACACTTCCAAAGAAAGAGGGAGCAACAGAATGTGAGTTACATCATACAATAAGCCTGATGAGCTACGTGGCAAAAATTATTCTCAGAGTAATCATGATGACAGCAAGACGCTGTATAAAACCAGAAATCAGTAAACAATGTGGCTTTGTGGAAAACACTGGAACCAGAAATGCAATTTTCATGCTACGGATGATCTGTGAACAAGCCATCCAGGTACAAAAAGACATCTACCAATGTTTTATTGACAATACAAAAGCTTTTGACACCGTCAGACAGCAAGATCTTCTGGAAATGCTTTAAGATCTTGACATAGATGGGAAAGATACACGTATCTTAAGAAACTTATACTGGGACCAGACAGCATCCATCAGAATAGAAGGAGAAGTGAGTGAGTATGTGAATATCATGAGAGGAGTCAGGCAAGGTTGTGTCTTTTCGCCAGACTTATTCAACCTGTATAGTGAAAATATCTTGAGAAGTATCAAAGACATCAAAGGATTCACAATTGGAGGCCATAATATAAATAACGTCAGATATGCTGATGACATCGTACTAATAGCTGACTCAGAAACAAAACTTCAAGAATTACTCACTGTAGTGGCAGCAGAAAGTAATCACAGAGGCCTCTCAATCAACACCAACAAGACAGAAAGCATGGCCATCTCCAGAAAGACAAACATCCCACAATGTGTGATCAAGATCGGAAATACAAACATCAAACAAGTCAACAAATTCAAATATCTTGGCAGCCTAATAACAAGTAATGGCAGGTGCAACACAGATATCAAATACAGAATAGCAATGGTGAAAGAAGCTTTCCAAAAAATGAAGAACATATTAACAGACAGAAAGATGATCACGCACACTAAAAACAGAATACTGCAGTGCTACATTTATTCTATCCTGACTTATGGGAGTGAATGCTGGACCATTTCCCCAGCAATGGAAAAGAAACTAGAAGCAGCTGAATTATGGTTCTACTACAGAAGAATATTAAAAATATCATGGACCACACACACATCAAATGAAGAAGTTCTCAGAAGAGCCCAAGCAGTTCGATCACTCATACCAACAATAAGAAAAAGACAACTCGGATTCCTAGGACACGTCATGCGGAAAGATGAACTAAAAAAACTCATACTCTCTGGAAAGATTGAGGGGAGTAATCCTACAGGAAGACTTCGGCTTATGTACATCAAAAGCATAGCTAGGTAGCTACACATCGAGGAAATGGAAGTCATCCAAAAAACAAAGGATGGATCTATATGGAAAACCATGGTCACCAAAGTCCGCTTCGGATATGGTACCTAGACAGACAGATTATAAATTACGATGATTGCACATGACACATTTAGATGGAGACGTAACATAAGGATTTTTACTCCTCATGTTTGTAAAGGATGTGTAAAAAAAAGTCAATTCAATGTACCTCAGAGAGTATTCTAATTAGTTGTATCACCTTCTATTACGGAGGGGCCACTGAACAGGATCGGAAAAAGCTGCAGAGGGTTGTAAACTCAGCCAGTCCATCATGGGCACTTGCCTACCCAGCATTAAGGACACCTACGAAAGGTGATGTCTCAGAAAATCAGCATCCGTCGTTAAGTACCCCCATCACCCAGAACGTGCACACTTTCTCCTTGCTGCCATCAAGGAGGAGGTACAGGAGCCAGAAGACACACACTCAATGTTTCTGAAACAGCTTCTTCCTCTCTGCCATCAGATTTCCGAATGGACAATGAATCCATGAACACCATCTCACTATTTTTCCTCTCTTTTTGCACTCCTTATTTCATTATTTTTGTAAATATTTCTTATTGTAATTTATAACTTATTATGATGTATTGCAGTATACTGCCGCTGCAAAACAACAAATTTCAAAACATATACCAGTGATAGTAAACCCGATTCTGAGCCTCTTCATACTCTTCCCGACCAGATAAAATACAGTCTATCTAAGTGCTTCATGATTTTTAAATATCTTATATTAATCTTTTTTCTCCACTTTTTTATGTCCAGTGGGAAAAATTCAGAAACTCAAATCTCTTCCTTTACCAATAGCTTGTTTTTTTCTGGAATCATTTGGTAATTTATGCCTTATATTCTCCCTGGCTTTTATCCAGTTCGCCAGTACTGCCTGGTCAGATTCACGCCAGCAGATTTCGGGAAGGGGAAGTTTCAGTATCCACCATAATCTTATGACATCACCTCCCATAACAGATTCTGAGGTATTGTGTTGGCTCTAGTTATTGTCCTGCATTCAACATAATGTCATCTATCCTGGGACCTGGGTGTGCTCAGTGGGATCGATGAGATTAGGGGATCTGCATATAGTGTTATTCATGTCCATTTTATACTGCCGCAGATGTAAATACAGGCAGGAAAATCTAATTTAACAAGAGCAGATAAACAATTAAAGTCAAAGCAGCTTATGAACATTCTTCAGGAATCGACATTTTTTCAACTTGGTATCAGCAATATTTACCAGGAGAATTGGAAAAGCATCCGAGAGATGTTCTCGTTACTTTTTTTTGGTTAGAAGGCAAAAGATCTGCCAAGCACGAACAAAGCTCATGTTTGGGGGTCATAGATTGAAATGGATCACCCAAGACAAGCAAATCAAACAACTGCTATTCTGATCCTAGAAAAAGCTGTATATTGCTTTTATTGAAAAATTCATTCTAAACAAATTATTTCAACATCTTGACTTGCATTGCTGCCAGTCCAAGCAAAGAAACGCGTGCCTTAAATGTACCAATATATTGAAAGATCATTATATGCAAAATGTAAATTTTAAGCACTCTTACCTTCTATACAAATGAAATTAAGAATTAAGAACAAAGTTAAGCCATTCAGTTCTTGAGTCTGCTCTGCCATTTAATAAGATCATAACTGGTAATTGTACATGCAATTGTGCATTCTCATTTACTCACAATAACTTTTCATCCTCCTGATTATCAACAACTCATCTACCTCTGCCTTAAAAATATTCAAAAGCGTTTCCACCTCCTTTGAAGAAGAAATTTTGAAAGATTCATGAAAGTCAGAGAGGAAATTTGTGCATTAAGCAAGCGATCCATGATTTTCAAACATTGACCCAAATTTCTAGATTCTCTCACAAGAGAAAACATCCTTTCTACATTCTTAACACACTGGAGGAACTCAGCAGGTCGGGCAGCATCCGTGGAAAAAGATCGGTCGACGTTTCGGGCCGGAACCCTTCGTCAGGACGTTCTGGCCCAAAACGTCGACCGATCTTTTTCCACGGATGCTGCCCAACCTGCTGAGTTCCTCCAGCGTGTTGTGAGTGTTGCTTTGACCCCAGCATCTGCAGATTATTTTGTGTTTACTTTCTACATTCTTTCAGGATGTTATATGTTTCAATCAAGTCGCCTCTCACTCTTCTAAACTTCAGGAGATATAAATTTTCCTAATAAGACCACCTGCCCATTCTATTTATTACTCTAGTAAACCTGATCTGAACTGTTGTGTATGTGGCCTGGTTACACAACATTGCTATTAATAAAAATGCTGGAGGCGGGAACTAAGGTTCATGGTTCTTTATTGGCAGAAACCGAACTCGGCACACACGTACAGATCAATATGTGCCTAATAGTGCATGCTCAATATGCACCTAATAGCGCATTCAACGACGTGTTACTAAAACATAAAGTAATCCCTTATTATACTGTAGGCTATATGGTACACTCCTCCCCTTTTATTTTAATAGTGTATCAACTGTTTTTTTTTACTGGGGCACTATGCTAAACAAATATGTTTACCCTTAACATACAAACGCCTACCATTTACTTACTTAGTAACTTAGTAATATCAAATTATAACAAGCCTTTTTTTTAACTTTTGGTCTAAGACCCATTTATAACTCAAGTCTCTGGGGGGGGGTCTTCTCTGCCTCTCCGGGTAACGTCTGTCAATAAACTTGTTTGTTTTAATAGAGATTTCCATATAAAAGTCATAAAAAGTTGACCTCTGAGCATAGGGAGTCAAGAGGATGTGCGCCTCCAACTTGCTAAGAGTTCTAGGCAGCAGATCACCTCCGCATAATGAAGACTCCTCTGTGCAGCTGTCCTAGATATATACGCATCTTTGTGCTATCACTTGTCTTCCTTACCCATATCTCATTTGTTCCAATTGAACGAATTACACAGCCAGTCTTCGTATTCTCCTTAGATTCCAGATAGATAGCCTGACCTTGATGACACCATCTCTTATCGTAATATAACTTTCCATCTTCTATTCATGCTTCATACCTTTGTGCTGGTGATTCTGCAGGAGTGCTGGGAAGATGCTCAGGAGAAGACAGAGATGCTAGTCTTTTTGGAGACTTAAGCTTATTGAGAGTTCACAGATCTTCCATTATCTGTTCATCTGTTAACAAATAATTTAACTGTGTAGGTGTAGGTTTTCGTCTTTTGTCTGTAATTGGAACGAGGTCATTAGGTCTCCTCCTCAGTTTCCTAGTCATTATTGGCTTTACCTCCTTAGAATCTCCTATGTTAGCCTCTCATTCTCAATCATCTTTTTCTTTTCTTCTATCTCAATCTTTTTATCTTCAAATTCCTTCACTGCTACTTTCTTCTCTTTAATTCCTTTCCACTTGTTCTGTCTCCATTTGCAGAAAAAGCTCTGCATTTCGTATTCTTTCCTTGTATTGTTGATCTAGTTTCTTCATCCTTTTCTGATACTCCTGCAAAGTGCCTTCCTGTAACTGCTGTAGCTGTCTTTTGAGAGATGTCAATTTCTCCTAGTACATCTGCTCTTTTACTTCCAGGTAGTCTTCATCATCCTGCTTATTGGCAATATCTGTCTCCCTTGCATCCTCTGTATCTTCATCTGAGTCGCAGCCACGGATACTGCGTCCGTCCTCATCGTCGACACTGTCTAGCTCCTTCTCATCATTGTAATAGTCGACAATGGGTGAGAGGAGAGCTGCGGACATCTTCCTCACCGAGCTGCCCTCCCTTGTTGACACATTTAGCGCCTTGATGGATTTTCCTGAGCCATTCCCATCCCAGCAAAGGTGGTCCTCCATTTTTCAGTACATAGAGGTTCAGTCACTGTGATTTATCTCCATAGGTCACTGTCACTTTAATTTTGCCTTCAGGATGCACTTTCTGTCCTGTGTAAGTCTTTAGTAGAAGTTCAGTTCATTTCAGAGGTATGTGCAAAAACAGTCGTTTGTAGTCGCGTACAGAGATCACTGTTAAAGCTGAGCCTATGTCCAACTCCATTTTCAGTCTCACACCTGCAACTTGTGGAGCGATCCATATTACTCTTCGATCTCTTTGTCTACCATAAGCCTACGGACTCTCACAGCTACCTGGACTGTTCCTCTTCTCACCCTGTCTCTTGCAAAAATGCCATCCCCTTCTCGTAATTCCTCCATCTCCACCGCATCTGCTCTCAGGATGAGGCTTTTCATTCCAGGACGAAGGAGATATCTTCCTTTTTTAAAGAAAGGAGCTTCCCTTCCTCCACCATCAACTCTGCTCTCAAACACATCTCTCCCATTTCAAGCACATCTGTTCGCACCCCATCCTTCTGCCACCCACTAGGAATAGGGTTCCCCTGGTCCTCACCTACCACCCCACCAGCCTCCAGGTCCAACATATAATTCTCCATAACTTCCGCCACCTCCAACGGGATCCCACCACTAAGCACATCTTTCCCTCCCCCCCCCCCGCTTTCCACAGGGATTGCTCCCTACGCAACTTCTTTGTCCATTCGTCCCCCCCATCCCTCCCCACTGATCTCCCTCCTGGCACTTATCCTTGTAAGCGGAACAAGTGCTACACATGCCCTTACACTTCCTCCCTCATCACCATTCAGGGCCCCAGACAGTCCTTCCAGGTGAGGCGACACTTCACCTGTGAGTCGGCTGGGGTGATATACTGCGTCTGGTGCTCCCGATGTGGCCTTCTACATATTGGCGAGACCCGACGCAGGCTGGGAGACCATTTTTCTGAACACCTACGCTCTGTCCACCAGAGAAAGCAGGATCTCCCAGTGGCCACATATTTTAATTTCATGTCTCATTCCCATTCTGATATGTCTATCCACGGCCTCCTCCACTGTCAAGATGAAGTCACAATCAGGTTGGAGGAACAACACTTTATATTCCATCTGGGTATCCTCCAACCTGATGGCATGAACATTGACTTCTCTAACTTCTGTTAATGCCCCTCCTCCCCTTCTTACCCCATCCCTTATTTATTTATTTTTATTTTTTCCCTATTTTTCTCTCTCTCTCTTTTTTCTTCCTCTGTCCCTCTCACTATAACTCCTTGCCTGCTCTCCATCTTCCTCTGGGCTCCCCTCCCCCTCCCCCTTTCTGTCTCCCTAGGCCTCCCATCCCATGATCCTCTCATATTCCTTTTGCCAATCAACTGTCCAGCTCTGGGCTCCATCCCTCCCCCTCCTGTCTTCTCCTATCGTTTTGGATCTCCCCCTCCCCCTCCCACTTTCAAATCTCTTACTCACTCTTCCTTCAGTTAGTCCTGATGAAGGGTCTCGGTCCGAAACGTCGATTGTACCTCTTCCTAGAGATGCTGCCTGGCTTGCTGCGTTTCACCAGCATTTTGTGTGTGTTGCTTACTCTTCGATCATCTGTCTCTTTCACGCTGTGAAGTTGCTAACAAGACAATTCACCTTCATCGGAGTTGTTTTCACCAAAACTGCTTTCATCAGAACTCTCTTCTTTCATTTTGTGTACCTTGTTGTATTTTCCTTTCTGGGGTTTCTTGCTTCTCTGTATTTTGCCCTTTTTCTGCTGTTGACTAGCTTTGCATACTCTGCCATTGTGGCCCTGTTTGCCACAGTTTCTGCATTCTTTGTTTTTAAACCAACAGTCATCCGGGTCATGTGACCTGTTTCCACAATGGTGACATTTCTTTCCTTCATTCCTGTTCGGTGACATTTCATTTGTGGCATATTCCAGAGATTTTTGTTGTATCTCGGAAGCACCCCATGCCGCTGTTTCCGTTGACATTGCAATGTTTAGTGCTTTCTCGAATGTAAGGTCTCCTTCACACAGAAGCTTCTTCTGTGTGGTTTCACAGTGCATGCTACACACTAACCTGTCCCTCAATGCGTCTGATAGACCAGCTCCAAATTGGCAATGTTCTGATAATTTGCGCAATTCAGCGCAATATTCAGAAATGCTTTCATTTTTGCTCTGATTCCGATTGTGAAATTTAAATCTTTCAGCAATGACCAGTGGTTTGGGGTTTAAATGCTGTTGGAGAGTGTCTACTATTTGCTTAAACGTTTTGTCAGCTGGCTTTTTAGGGGTTAACAAGCTCCGTAGCAGCCCGTATGTTTTTGCTCCCATAATACTGAGTAAGACGCTGGCTTTCTTTTCATCATTAACAACGTTAGCATCACAATATAACTCCACTCTCTCAATGTAAGTTGCCCAGTCTTCAATGCCACTATCAAATGCTGTAATGGTTGCAATCATCACCATCTTTGTTATGTTAAGTTAGCCCTGTTTTCCCCTTGTTTTCTTTTTGACTCACGTGTCCTTTTTGCTAACGCCACGAGTGCACTCCGTCGAGATGCGTGTGTCGTTCCTTTTTATCTCCCTTCTGGGGCAGGCAAACCCTCAACCCCTGGGGGTCAGCGCCGGCTGTGGTCTCGGCTGGACTGTGTCTCTTGGTCTCCCAACGTTCCCGACCCCGGCTGCGCTCCTGCTTCCTTTCGGACTCGCAGCCTCACTCTGCCTCCTTCTCCCGCTCCTTGGCTCATTCCTTGCGCTCTTCCTCCGAGTGTCATTATTAACTAAAACACGGTGTTCCCATAGGATGTAGGTTCATTAACCTCGTCGACAATTTGTTGTGTATGTGGCCTGGTTACACAACAATGCTATTAATAAAAACACTGGTTCATGGTTCTTTACTGGCAGAAACTGAACTCGGTACACACGTACAGATCAGTATGTGCCTAATAGCACGTGCTCAATATGTGCCTAAATTCTGCTACTAATAAATAATAACATCCAGTTAATCTTTTAACTACTTATTGTATCTGCACACTAACCTTTTATGAATCTTGCTCCAAGACATCCAAATCTCTCTGCATCAGAACTCTGCAATCTCTCACTATTGAGACAATGTAATTTTTTCTGCCAAAATGGACCACTTTACATTTTCCCATATTATACTTTATTCACCAAATCTTCAGCACTCCCTTCAACCCCTACATTTTCCTTTGAAGCTTCTGGGTGTTCTTTACACATCTTATTTTCTGTGTCATTAGTAAGTTTATCAAACATAGTTTTCGTGTCTTCATTCAAGTCACATACATGAATTATAAAATGTCGATGCCCTACCTGTGGTACACTGTACATTACATCCTGGCAACTAGAAATACGCCCACTTATGCCTACTACAAAGTGCTAATTCATGTTTTTAATCTTTCATAGGTTCTTTACCCACATGGTAGGACAGTGGAGCAATAAAAAAGACTCCAAGACTACCCCGAGGTGACATCATCACAGGATTGCTGAGTTGGTTAAGACAGATGGCGGGGGGGGGGGTGTTTTCCCTTGGACTTTGATTTACCAGAAGTGAGCAAAAGCAAACGATAGAGTCAGGAGTAGCAGTAGTTGTCCTCCTCAGAGGACACCGGTCTCTCCAAGTCCTGCTTATCCTCAGACAGCAGGATACTTCTGGATCAGCAGCTAATGTGCAAGGTGTCCAAGCAAGCAGCACTGTGGTCTAGAGAAAAGTTTAGAGAAATTTGTCTGAAACTTGAGAGACATTGCATTACAGGCCTATATAGTGCCATATTCATGGAGCAAAAGCTGTAAACCACTAAATGTAGATAGACTGTTGCCAAGAGGTGTTTCCTACAATTATTCATTGACAGGTACCCTGACCATGACTTATCAGCCATGCACAGACCTGCAACATGTTCAGGGTAGAGTAGGAGGTCATTAGAGGGATCATGGTAGTAGGTGGATAGAAGTGGAGACCCTGCTCAAAGTGTCTTCCTTTCTTACCTGTTGCCACTGTGACAAGGTTGAAATCTGTTCAATTTAGTTATAAATAATTGTTCCAATAATTTTTAAATGAGTTAAAATAATTTATTTAATGTGAATATCATTTCACGTTGAGAAAAAAAGGGATATTATTTTTAAAACATCCAGATGTGTTTAATTGAAAATTCAGAGAATCTGCATGCAAGGTATTCTTTTGTGGTATTGAGCACTGAATCTGCAATTGACCTGTAAGGGCTTGCACTCAATCTTAAGCATGCAATTGATTGCTCATGCCTGCCCGACTGCCTGAGGAGGGGCAGTACACGTTGTACTCATTCACCGTAAAGTGACCGGTGCATGAACATTACAGCATTTGTCTCCTCCTTTCGAGGGTACTACAAAATTTTGGAGGCACCGCAGGAATGGGTGAGCAAGTGGACCATTTCCTTGCCAGATTGGGTTCATCCAAGCCACACCCAGCCTAGAGCAGCAGCAGAGTGAGGCGGTTGACTGAGATAAGGATGAGGCCAAGAGCTGATGGAGCAGTGCATGTACTTGAGGCCCAGTGATTGCTCGAGGCTGTAGAATCCAGTCAGCATCAGGTAATCTTACAGTCACCACAATAACCCGCACCACTGCCAAGGGGGAAAAAAATGGATGTGCTTAGGAATCTCCAGGAGGAAATTAGTGAGAAAGTGCGTGAATTACCTAACGACAAACTGGTAGAACTCTGTAGCTTCCTTCAGCTCCCAGGAGAGGACATTGCCAAGAAAACACATTTGTCTCGTGACCATCTGGGAAGAGAGGAGCTGGGAAACCTGGAGGACTGTGGCACGTCTGAACTTCTGCAGGTTAGAGACAAGTTAAATGAGTTAGTGATTGCTACAACTGCTGTGGCTGATGAAACAGAGAAAGAAAACAGAGAAATTGCAGCAACCCGCAGTTCGATATAAAGGTCAGCTCCTAACAGGATGAACTCGAATGGTCCACAGCGATTAGTTCAGAGGGAGATTGTCCCACCAGCATGGTGCAAAGACTTTAAAGTATGTAGTCAGGTGGTGAGCCCGGTCGGAAAGACAAGTTGTCATTTTCTAGCCTTGTTCGCCAGATAGAAAGCACCCTAAATAAAGGCCATCCAGAGGAGATAATTGATGCAGTGACCAGAGCAATTCTGCCTGGGCTCCAGTAGCGCAGTTATCCTGAGGGTAAGTCACACCTGAACTTGCCCACCCTTGGACGGACCCTTCGCTCACATTATTGGGAAAAAGGGGCAACTGAACTGTGTAAGTAGCTGACAGCAGAAGCCCAACACAGTACAGAGACGCCACAAGGTTTCTCAATACGTGTTCTTGATCTGAAGCAGAAGGTACTGTTTGCCTCACAGGAAGGGGAGCCTGGTCTGAAATATGATCCAGTATTAGCACAGAGTATGTTTTTACAAACTGTACTCACCAGTTTACAAAGTGATCGTATTCCAGACATACCTTTTAGATCCCAAAACCTCAGATGAGGAACTATTAGAGAAGTTAAACGTTGCATGTGCAAATGAAGCGGAGAAAAAGAATAAACGGCAGCCATCTGGGTCAGCCCACACTGCCACTGTCCACCCCGCACAGTCAGAGGAACACCCGGTTGAGTACAAATGTCGGGTGGAAAGGACTCAAATAGACTTGGTGAAGACATTGCACAGGTCAAGGAGCAACTTCAATAGCCCTTACCTCTGCGTCAACAATGCTTTTCAGTTTCAATTAAAAAACTGGTGAGAGCAACTTCTCAGCCACAGGACTTAGCACAGAGTTACCAGCAACCACCAGAGAGGCCTGAGCAGTCCGCGGGGCAAAACGTTGTCAGGTCTGAACTCCAGAAAAGGCCAAGCATTGAACAAAAACAGCAGAGGGAAAAGCAAAAGCAGTTAATTGAACTGGGTCTGCCTGAACCATAAGTTTCCCCCATTTCAGCAGTATGCAACAGTATCACATGCGTTGCCGTCTGAGGCTCAGCAGTCATGTCACGCAGCTCCACACAATTATTCACTTTTATCACAGCAGCATGGAGTTGCACAACAGCATCCAGTCCCAATATGTCCTTATCCGGGCCTGCCTTAGCAGAGTTGTTCACCGCGAACTAGAAAGTGTTTCCACTGTCAGCAGAGAGGGCGTGAGGAACTTTGCACCCATTGTTGCAACTGTGGTAACAGCGAGCTCTACTTAGCAGGATGTAAAGAACCAGAAATAAGACCAGCGTTTTAGCTGCACAGTCTCAAATCAATCAACATTTGTCTGTAACTTCACAGGTGGGCAGACAGTGCCTCGTAGATTGCTGCTTACAGGGACGTCAAAGTGAAGCGATATGGGACACAGAGCAGTGGGAAACTAGGCATTTACCTGGAGTCAAACTGAGGGATGTTTCGGAGGTAGTAGAGACACCTGAGGCATTACAGTTGGTGGCAGCCAATGGTGCACGCATGCCATTTGTAGGATGGGTTGAGAGCACTTCCAAATTAGCTTCGCCTGGTACAAAAGAATTGATCATACCAGTTCTGGTTGTGAAAGAGGATGGGACCTCTAACCCATCCTATCATTGGATTCAATGTGATTGAACAGATTATAAAGGAGAGTGGCGAAAGAAGACCTAAAGACAGGAAGGGAGGACTTTTGTATGAAACTGTAAGAGCTGCATTCCTAGTCTTAAGAGAAGCAAAATCAAGGCGTTCATCAATCTGATTAGCTCTGAGAATCCCTGTGAGTATTGAATAAAGTCAACAAATGAGAGAGTGAATATATCAGAACATATAACGCAGGTTCAATGCTATATACAGTCTCCACTTGTGAGAGAAGACAAAATAATGCTCCTTGAACTGTGTGAAACACTCGTAACATTCCAGAGGGGTGCACGTCCATGCATTGTTATTGATGTGCACAACAGAACAGACCACGACAGCATGCTTGCTGAGAAGACAGTGCGCAGGACATCGCAACCAGTTAGGTCCATGTTCCCTGTCACTGCGCAAGAAGGTGCCGTATTCGACCCAGCCACTAAACAACAAACAGAGGATGACGTGGATGAACTCAATTCTGACTTATGGGATCCCTCAGTCAATGTGAGGCCCCTAAATATACAACAGCAACAGACTGTGAAGCAGATGCTACGAGAAGAATGTCCCTCCTTTTCAAAATCAGACAATGACATTGGACGTAGCAAAGGTTTACAGCTGAGAATCTCTCTCAAAGATGATGAACTGGGTGCCCACTCTTATATTTCAGTTGCAAAACCCCTCTACAGCAAAACGAAGGATTACTTGCATGATCTAATTGTCCACAAGTAGATCAAGAAATCTAACTCCCTTTACTCCTTGCTAGTTGTGCGTGTCAGAAAGAAAGATGGAAGCCTTTGTCTCTGTATTGGTTATAGGGACCTGAATAAGAAAATTATTCCTGACCACCAGCCCATTCCACGAGTGCAAAACATTATGGACAGCTCTGAGGGTAATGCTTGATTCTCATGACTTGATCAAGGGAAAGCTGACCACTCACAGCCTTCATATCCCCCTGGGGTTTGTATGAGTGGGTTTGAATTCCATTTGGACTCATGAATGCGCCCACAGCCCACCAACATTTCTTGGAGGAGTGCCTTGAAGGGTTAATAGACAAAGTCTGTGTACCATACCTGGATGACATGCTGGTGTTCACTAAGAGCTTCAATGAGCATGTTGATGCGGTGAGAAAAGTGATACAGTGAAAGCGGGAGCATGGAGTGAAACTTAAACCCAGCAAGTGTGAGTTCTTCAGGGCTGAGGTTTGCTGCCCGGGGAGAATCGTGTCAGCAGAGGGAAATTGGATGGATCCTGCGGCAGTAACAGCGCCAAAAGGAAAGAGGCCAGGCACACTGGGAGAACTGAGAAAGATACTATCAGCAGTACGTTAAAGATTTCTTTCGAATCGCAACCTCCCTCTATGACCTTTTTAAAAAGCAGAGATAACAGTGACCAAAATCAACTCAGTAGGGGTAGTGTTAGAAAGACAAATAAGAAGAGGAACTGTGTGCCCTCTTGCAAACCGATCACCTGGACAGAGACACATCAAGAAACTTTGGAGAAGCTGATTGACTGCCTAGTACAGCTACCTGTGCTGGGATCCCCAGGCTTTGCACAGCCATTCATTCTCCACATTGATACATCCAATCAGGGGTTGGGAGCAGTCCTGGATCAAAAGCAAGCTGGCCAACTTGAGAGTAAAAGCCTATGGTTCACGAACATTGATTAATGCAGGAAAAGTCTACCACCTACACAACAGCAAATTGGAATTCCTTACTGTGAATTGGCAATTACTGAAATTTTTTGGGATTAGCTGTACTATGCCCTGACATTCACAGTTTACAGTGATACCAACCACCTCATGTATGTTCTGTCTTCAGCAAAGTTGAATGCAACCGGATATAGATGGGTTTCTACTGGCTGATTTCTACTTCTCTATCTGTTATCACCCAGGAAAAGAAAATGTCGATACTGCCTCCTCGTCCCGAATGCCAGCAGCCATCGAAACGACTATGAGTGAGCGCATGGAAGAAATCTCATCCCGTTCGTGGGAGCCACGGTCCAGGCCATTGAAGTGCAGACATACGCTGGTCCCTGGCAGTGTCTGTACAGTTAGACACAGTAAACATCAACTTGGTGAATACGTCCATTCCACCACTGTCCAGGAGAGAGATTCGGCAAGCACAGGAGGAGTATGGTGACATCAAAATGGTAATCGACCTTGTACGCTTAGGTTCAAAATCTACTTTTCAACAAAGACAGACATTAAGTAAGCAAGTCAAGTGCTTTCTGCGAGAGTGGGATAAATTAGTATCGGATGAGGATGGCATCCTTCCTGGGAAAACTACCCAATGGACACAACTGGTGCTACCTGAGTTCATGTGTACAGTCCCGAAAGAGCTACACGATAAGATGGGGCACTATGGTGTGTTCGCACAACAGCTCTGATGGGACCCCAACGTGTCACAACATACAGACTGTACACATCAGTATCAGGCCTTGCCTTAAAATTGTGTAACATCAATGACTTCATGGCTACCTGTGCCTCAACTCCATTTGCCTACTAGAAACCAAAGGAATGTTTCATACAAGGAAAGTAGTGATTGCAAGACAACATCTACTTTTGAGGGGGAGTGCGTGACAAGGTTAAAATCTGTTCAATTTAGTTGTAAATAATTGTTCAAGTAATTTTAAAATGAGTTGAAATAATTTATTTAATGTGAATCTTCTGAGAAAAATGTATATTACTTTAAAACATGCAAATATATTTAATTGAAAATTCTGAGAATCTGTGTGCAAGGTATTCTTATATAGTACTGAGCACTGAATCTGCCATTGACTTGTAAAGGGTCGCAATCAATCCTAAGCACGCAATTGATTGCTTATGCCTGTCAGAATGCCTAGGAAGGGGCAATACACATTGTACTCATTCACCATAAAGTGACAGATGCACCAACATTACAGTGTTTATGTTTCATCTGTCTCCCACCACATTAGGATAGAACCATACTTATTGTCTCGTTCCCCAATGGCCAAGTCTACTCTCCAAAGGTTCTGGTAGAATAACACAATGGCTTCAAGACCAAAGAACATTGGCCAAAGCATCTCAGTCACAAAATAGAGACTCAAGTCTCATGCCTTTGCATGAATAATATACACAGAGAGGAAGTGGGGAGACGTGAATGGGACAAGGATAAGTTCTTTCTTAAGGATGACGGAGTTTCTGGATTGCTGACTCAGACTCACACTTAAGGGAGGGAGGAGAAGATGGCGGCACGACGCAGCGCGTGCGGCTGTTCCGAATGAATATCGATATGTGTAACTAGGGGTGCCGTGCACAATCCGGATTTGATGGGGACAGCCATGAGAAGCGCAGAGGAAGATCTGGAGTAACGTCTGAAATGCCGGCTTCGCTGCCGCTGCTACTATGCGATCGAGAATCTCCAGAGACGAAGGCCCCAAATCCTCAGCTTTGCATATCGCCTGTTGCCGGGGCTGGGGTTGAAATGCTCGGCAGAGATGGTGCTCGGTGCTCGGTGTCAAAGAGGTGGTTGGAGGCTCGGAGTTTTCAGACGGTCTCAGAGTCGGACGCTTCCGGGATGCTGCATTGGCAAGTTGGCGGCGCTGGAGGTTTACCGTCTGCGTGAGATGATGGAACTTTCAAGAGACCTTGAGACTTTTACTGTGCCATGGTCTGTTCTTATCAAATTACGGTATTGCTTTGCATTGTTGTAACTATATGTTATAATTATGTGGTTTTCATTAGTTTTTAAGTCTGTTTGTCATGTGTTTTCGTGCTATCATTTTGGAAAAACAGTTTTATCATTTCTTAATGCATGCATTACTAAATGACAATAAAAGGGGACTGCGTGGCCTCATAATCATAATCATAAATCCAGATGATGCTGGGCTTTTGTTGGGTTTTTGACCCAATTGACTTTTTTTTAGATATAATCAGACCTGCTACAAAACAAAACCCTCTTGGGGGATAAAATACTTACCGATATATATGGATTATGCAATGGCAGGCATTTAAAGGTTGCATGGATGAACTACAACAATTGTTCATCCCAGTTTGGCAAAAGAATAAATCAAGGAAGGTAGTGCACCCGTGGCTGACAAGAGAAATTAGGGATAGTATCAATTCCAAAGAAGTAGCATACAAATTAGCCAGAGAAAGTGGCTCACCTGAGGACTGGGAGAAATTCAGAGTTCAGCAGAGGAGGACAAAGGGCTTAATTAGGAAGGGGAAAAAAGATTATGAGAGAAAACTGGCAGAGAACATAAAAACGGACTGTAAAAGCTTTTATAGATATGTAAAAAGGAAAAGACTGATAAAGACAAATGTAGGTCCCCTGCAAACAGAAACAGGTGAATTGATTATGGGGAGCAAGGACATGGCAGACCAATTGAATAATTACTTTGGTTCTGTCTTCACTAAGGAGGACATAAATAATCTTCCAGAAATAGTAAGAGGGGGGATCTGATTGAAACGTATAAGATCCTAAAGGGATTGGACAGGCTAGATGCAGGAAGATTGTTCCCGATGTTGGGGAGGTCTAGAACGAGGGGTCACAGTTTGAGGATAGAGGGGAAGCCTTTTAGGACCGAGGTTAGGAAAAACTTCTTCACACAGAGAGTGGTGAATCTGTGGAATTCTCTGCCACAGCAAACTGTTGAGGCCAGTTCATTAGCTATGTTTAAAAGGAAGTTAGATATGGCCCTTGTGGCTACAGGGGTCAGGGGGTATGGAGGGAAGGCTGGGTTCTGAGTTGGATGATCAGCCATGATCATAATAAATGGCGGTGCAGGCTCGAAGGGCCGAATGGCCTACTCCTGCACCTATTTTCTATGTTTCTATGTTTCTATGATTACAAGCTTGGAGAATTACCTCATATTCCATTAGAGTAAATTTGCTCAAATCCCAACAGTATTGCAAAGGCCTCTCTGAGTGACTCCAACATAACATTGCCTCAGTATCAAAAGGTGGTAAAGTTCATGTAGGAGGTGGTGCTTGGTAGGGTATTTCACAATTTTGATTTAGTGGCAATAAAGTAACAGCGATATACAGTATGCCTGTGCTTATATGGTAAACACTACAGTTGGTATACCGGTTCAAAGGTTTATTTTAATATCAGAGAATGTACAGCCTGAAGTTCTTACTCTTCACAGACATTCACGAAACAAGAACCTCATAGAATGAATGATAGAAACATCAAAGCCCTGAAACCACGCCTCCCCCCTCCAAGTGGTGAAAGATTTGGATTTTGATCTTATGGGAAAAAATGTCCTTTAGTCAGACTGCCTTTGTTTCAAAGCGTTAACTTTGCTGAAGATGGAACTGAGTTAACAATGTTACTGCAAATTGATGATGTTGAAATGGCTGTCATCATTTTAGATGTTTTTTTCCTAAACTAGTAGCCTGCTTCATCTTCTTTTAAAATGCAACAGTAGCTTCCCCAACGCGAGATGAAAACTCAGATGATCTAGTCATCCCACTTCTACCTGTAAGGAGTTTGTATGTTCTTCTCATGACCACATGGGTTTCCTCTGGGTGCTTTGGTTTCCTCCCTCAATCCAAAGAGGTATTGGTTGCTCATCTAATTAGTCATTGTAAGTTGTCCCATGATTGGTCTGGGGTTTTATCGGAAGTTGCTTGGCAGCACGGCTCACAGGGCCAGAACAGCCTACTCCATGCTGAATCTCAATAAATAAATAAATAAAAATAAATATCTTGCACGTGGAAACTCCCAAAACCACCAGTCCGCAGCCTGACCCACCACTGAAAATGTATAATGACATGTTTGAAGGCAGCCCCATAACTGTGTTTAACTAGGCAGATCCTTTATCCTAGTGAAGTACCCTAGTACTGCTGGTGGTATTCGATCCAAGTGCAAGGACATCATAATGGGTGAAGAAATGGACAATCCACCTATCATAATGGAATTATACAACCAAACGCTGGAGCAGAAATGTATTACTCTACTTGCATGACATTTAAGTTGTCTGCCTTTCAGGAGCTCGTTGTCCCAGTGCATCTAGTTCACTGGTATGCAGATTATTTATTTTGTCTTCCATATCTATTTCATGTCATCAGTGAACTTCTGGGCCACTGAATTGTGGCCATCGTCCCAGTCATTAATAAAGGTAATCTAAACCAACTCAACTGATGTTGATTTTGGTAAAAAGCAACTGATTCCCGAACGCAGATCAGTGACATTTAAAATCCGTCCTCTGAAAGCAACTATTTACACATCCAGCACACTTACCATTTGCATAATTGACTACATTATTTAACATTTTATGTGAAATTTATCAAAGACCTTTAGAAAACCAAGCTATCCAGCATAACACCCTTTAATATTTTTAAATGTACTTCAAGAAATTTAGTCTTGAGTGAGATAGGCCTTGCTATAATTACATAATAACCTCTGTTCTTCCTAACTGCATCACTAGTAGTGTTTTACAGGGGGGTTCAAATCCATACCTCCCTGAAAGTGGCAACACAGGCAGTAAAGTAGGGTATGGCATACTTGCCTTAATCAGTCAGGACTTTCAATATAGGCTCAAGAAATCATATTGCAGCAAAATAAAACTTAGGTTAGACCAATTTGGAATACTGCATGTCTGGTTGCCCCTTTCCAGGAAGGATACAGAAGATTTGAAAAGGGTGCAAAAGAGGTTCGCCAGGATGCTGCCTGGATTAGAAAGTACTAGCTACAGAGAAAGGTAAGTCTAAAAGTATATTCAACACCAAATCACACGTGGGAATCACTCAAATCTACAAAATTATTCCCAAATTTTGCTTAATTCATTAACTGTGTGCATTGATATATTACCTGTATCTCAGTGTTGCTTTAAACAGACAAGGGGGCAGTGTGTAAAGTACCTCTAAGCAAGGAACATGATGTTTTTTTCTTTATAAAAGAGTGGAAACTGAAACAGGCTGGAATCACCCTGAACAAAAAGAAATGTGAATTTTCAAAGTTGGAGTTGAAAGTCTTCGGTCTGCAACTGTTTTCAGAGGAAGTGCAACTAGATTCAGACAAAGTGGCAGGAGTTCTGAACAAGGAACATCCTATGAACGTATCAGAGATCTACAGTTTCCTTGGCATGGTAAACCAGATGGGAAAGTTCACTGCAGATTTTGCAGGGAAAACAAAGCCACTATGTGACCTCCTATCAGAGAAAGGCTTGGACCTGGACACACCATAGAAGTCATTCTCATCACTTAAAGTAGAGCTTATCTCCTCACCAACATTAGCATTCATTGATCTGAACAAATCAACCAAGATCTCAGCAGACGCCTCTTCCTTTGGCCTGGAGGGAGTGCTCATGCAACACTGCAGTGGTGTATGGAAACTGATGGCATATGCATCAAGAGCACTGACTTCTACTGAACAGCATTACGCCCAAATCGAAAAGGAAATGCTGGCTCTCATGTGGGCTTGTGAACACCTCAGCTGCTATTTGATAGGCACTAGATTCCTACTTGAAACAACCATAAGCCACTTGGCAGCCTCCTCGGCTCGAAACACTTGGATGACTTACCTCCACACCTGCTAAGATTCAGAATGAGTCCTATGCGATACTGTCATGACATTGAACTTGTCCCTGGCAAAACTTTCACACCACTAGTCACTCTGTCGAGGATAGCATGCAAAAGTGAGTGAACGGAAGCTAACTCTGCCCTCATGGAAGATATCAGCATCTACTTAGCTCAGGTACATGAAAGCTTTCCTGCATCACAGAGTGAACAGGATAAAGTTCATGCTGAGTTGCAAAAGGACCAAATCTACAGCAAGATCATGCAACACTGTAGGCATGGATGGCCAACTGTTTCAAAAGGAGCTCGTGAACTCAGACCTTACTGGTTTGAAAGAGACCCACTCACCATCCTTGATAGTTAGCTGCTAAAGGGTTCCAGACTCATCATTCCTGTTTCTATGCACACCAAAATCATCAGTCAGATCCACCAAAGACATCAAGACATCAACGAATATTGTCAAGAGCAAGGCAATCCATGTGGTGGCCTGATCTGAGCACACAGGTGGGAGATTATGTAAAGCAATGTGAAGCTTGCAGAAAACTGCACAAAAATCATGCTGAACCTCTCTGTCCCATAGAATTTCCAGACTTTCCGTGGCAAATTGCAGACACAGACACCTTCGAGCTGAAAGGAGACAAATATCTCCTCAGTGTGGATTATACTGACAGAATGTTGAGGTGTCCAAGCTGTCCTCTACATCCTCAGCAGCAGTTATACAGCATCTGAGAGCTGCATTCACTCGTCATGGGATACCTGACACTTGTGTCAGACAATGGTCCACAATTCAGCTGTTCAGAATTCAAAGCCTTTGCTGGGGACTATGAGGTCAAACACTAGACAAGTGGTCCACAGTAGCCACAGGCAAATGGAGAAGCAGAAGGAGCAATGCAAACTGTCAGGAGCCTCCTACTGAAGTCAAAAGACCTGTCCAAAGCACTGCTAGCTTATCACTCCACACCTCTTGCGAATGGCTACAGTCCATCAGAGCTGTCAACGGGCCAGAGACTGAGAACAAACTTGCCCGATCTTCCTTCCCTTCTTCAATCTCACTTACTGGACTTAGACAAAGTGAGAAATTTTGAGACAACACAGCATGAGAAAACGAAGAGCATGTATGATATCAGACATGGAGCAAGATCTTTGTTATCTCACCGCTCGGGAGTGATGAAGCTGTTTGGGTTTCAGACCAATTCACCAAAGGAACAATCGTCCACCAGCAGCATCACGATCAATTGTGATCAGAACATCACAAGGTGAAATCAGGCAGAACAGGCATGTGCTTATGTGCTCTCAAAGTCCACAAAAAGTTGAGAAAAAGATAGAGTGGCCTGATCCTTATGACGAGGACCACTTACCCGAGGTGATTGCGCCTGTTCAAGAATCTTCAGCCATTCCAACACATCCAGGAACCTACACCATATTGGGTCATTTATCTGTTCCACCACAAACCAATCTGTCCATTGGTTTGCATTTAACTACAAATTTTGAAATACTGTAGGTTTGAAGTGTTAAACCACCCAGAATGACTACGAAGATTCTGTGCCGCTATCCCTCTTAGCCAAATTCCACCCAAACAAGAAAAAAAAACTAACCACAAATATTTAGTACGATGATATAAGTGGCAGTAAAAGCTATAGGAAGGTGTCAAGACGCACACTATTTTAAGAATGAATTTTTTATGATGTTACTGAAGGTTGGTATTGGCTCACTTGCAAAATGTAGATTTTGTGTGCAGTTTTAATTCTAACTTTCTCAGCTCTAGAAATTACTGCAATGCTCCTTAATCAAGAATCATGAATGGGAATTTCTCTAAACTTTTGCTGCAGTGATATCCTTTTGATATGTAAAAGGGTAGATGGGATATTCTTAGACCATCCTCTTGCTACCCTATTTGGCTGTATAATAATTCTTACAGTTATTCCTCTTGAGGAAACAGATTTTGTATTCTGCCTTAAATTGGGTGTATGGTACTCATTGAGGTAAATTTTGCCAGGCTGCTCACAGTGAATAGCATTGCTAAACAGAGGCAAAGATGAAAGATGTTTGAAAGCATGGACTTAACCCCAATTCTCTATCTGCATCCCATCAAGCAAAACTTTGTATAACATACCGTGTTTTTCAGTTTTATATGCACTCAGTGTGCTCTCTATTAGGTACACCTGCTCGTTAATGCAAATATCTAATCAGGCAGTCATATGGCAGTAACTCGACGCATAAAAACATGCAGACATGGTCAAGAGGTTCATTTGTTAATCAGACCAAGCATCAGAATGGAGAAGAAATGTGATCTAAGTGAACTTGACCGTGGAATGATTGTTCAAATAGTTTATTTTATTATCAGAGGATGTATACGGTATACAACCTGAATACTTGGTCTTCGCAGACATCCACGAGAAACTGACGAACGACAGAAAAGCATTAGAACCCCAAAGCCCCCTCTACCCCCATGAGCAGCAGCAAGCGCCAGTGCATCAGCCACCCCCTCCACCCCTGCCCGTTTCAGCAAAAAGCATCAGCCCCCACCACCCACCAAGCACTAGCAAAGCCCCCAAAGAGAGACCATCATCTGCAGTCAACAAAAACTATTGCTTACTGGACAGTTTGACATGCTACAGGCTCTCTCTCTCTCACTAACAAGGAACAGAGACAGAGAGATGTCACCTATTTCACAGTGAAGGGGGAGATTGACTGTCACAATATTACAGTCTGATGTGTTGCACTTTATTCCAAGGTTCTGCGACTCAAGATTTGGCAGCAAACTCTTCTCACCATCGAGAGGAAGAGAGACAGAGTGCGGTCGCTGGACTACAGAGACCTCTGTCCATACATCCACTGCAGCGAAATCCTGATGCTCCATCTCCTGCAGCGCCTCAGCTGGCAACACCAACCTGGAATCGTTTGTAGACAGAGGTGCCACCTTCCAAGCCGTGCCTGGAGAATATCGGAAAATGGTAGCTCCAGGAACGGGAACTCGTCTGCCGTAAAAAAAAAAACACAGCTCGAGTGCCGTTGCAGATCAGGGCCTCAACAGAACCCCAACCACCTTGAAGAGGAGAAAAGTAGGGACATTAAAGAGAGGAATTTAAGCTGTTTCAGCGGATGAGCTTGAAGAGGCAGCCAGTTGGCGACATCTTAACTCCAATTGTTGATGCAGATGGGGTGGTTAGAGTATCTCAGAAGCTGCTGATCTCCTGGGATTTTCACACACAACAGTTCTCAAAAGCTAACAGAGAATGGTGCACAAAGCGGAAACAGCCAGTGATCGGTAGTTACATGGGCAAAAATGCGCCCTTGCTAATGAGAGAGGTCAGTGGAGAATGGACAGATTGTTTCAAGCTGACAGAAGGCAACAGTAACTCAAATAGCAACGCGTTACATCAGTGATCTGCAGAAGAGCACCTCTGAACACACAACACGTCAAACCTTGAAGTGGATGGGCTACATCAGCAGAAGACCACAAACATACACTCAATGGCCACTTTATTAAGTACAGGAGATACCTAATATAGTGACCACTGAATGTATTTCCTGAATTGATTTTGGCTTGTTGTAAGTCAAATTAGCAGACACAAATCTGAGGGAAAGAAAATGATGTCAGAGATATATATTGACAGGTTACATTCTCTTACCACTATCTATATTGTACATTAACTATGGCTTTATATGCACATAACAAAACCCACAACTGTAGACCATGGTGGGAACACACATTTCCAGTGACAATGCTCCAAATCCTAAAGTCTACTTAGATGAAGGGGCCTAAGACCAAGCCAAAAATAACACAATAGTAAGTAGACATAGTTTGAAAGCTCTCAATGAGAACAGTAGCCAAATGAATTTTACAGTAGCCAGAGACCAGCTCCCTTCCCATTTCCACCCCACCACCTATGTTTTACTATCAGATGGTAACCCACGCCAGAGATGCACCCGACTTATTAAAATGATCCAAGAGACCAAAATAGGGCACAGAGATGTCTTGAACATGTAAATGACATTTGAGCACTCTCAGTTGGGAAGCAACTGGTCGCAGACCAAAAGGAAAATTGATCCTCTAGTGGTATTGGGTTCATTTAAAAGACAAAAAGGCAATCTAAGAGTAAATTTAATGATTTTTCACAGAGCTTCATGCAACAGAAGTGCACATCAGGAACTCGGGCATGAAGGTCAGCATGCCTGATTGATGGCCTATACAATTTTCCATCAATTAATTTTACTCATCAGACTATATTAGGTGCATTATTTTCAGGGATACAGATCATCTGATCACTATAGTGTTTAGGACAGTTGAATGGGCAGAGGAGAAGTGGAAGAATACAGGAATCTGTATTTTGGGATAGGTAGATGAAGGGACAGACAACTCTAAACAGATGGATATCATTGTCGACAAGGAAAAAAAGAAAGATTATGAATAAATGATAAAATGACACAGACACTTTGATTGATTAACATACAACTAGATAGACAACAAACAAATATAAATATAGATAGACAAACATGAGAACAGTCAGAAAGTTAAACAGATAGATATTGACAAATAGACGGACATATAATCAATTAGATTACATTACATTTGATTGCATTAGATTAGATTTGATTATATTGTATTAAAGTAAATAATTCTTTAGTATAATGACATAACATTTTATGTAATATTTTCTAGCTAAGATCGAGGGAGATTCTATCTTTTTAAATTTTTTGTGAGATTTTTTTCTTGTCCTGGGGGAGGGAGCCAGGTGTTTCTCCATCCGAGCGAATGTAACTAAATTACACGCCGTCTGTCATCTCCTCTGGGAGAGAGGGAATGTTAAATCAGTAAAATACAGCCCTAAGAAATTCAGCAGCATTCACTCTGCAAAGGGATCACAAGGAGGAATGAAAACAGGCACCCCGTCCAACACTCACCAAGTTTGCTCTCTGTAACTGCTCTGCTACCGTAGGGTAGTGTTAGTGTAGCGGTGAGCATAGTGCTATTACAGCTCGGGGCGGTGCAATTCAGAGAGCAATTCTGCCATCCTCTATAAGCAAGTCTGTAATGTTCTTTCATGTGAGCACGTGGGTTTCCTCTGGGTGCTCTGGTTTCCTCCCACAGTCCAAAGGTGCACTGGTTAGCAGCTTAATTGTAGTGTGCCTCAGGGATCTTTACTGGGTCCAATGTTGTTTGTCATATACATTAATGATCTGGATGATGGGGTGGTAAATTGGATTAGTAAGTATGCAGATGATACTAAAATAGGTGGATTGTGGATAATGAAGTAGGTTTTCAAAGCTTGCAGAGAGATTTAAACCACTTAGAAGAGTGGGCTGAAAGATGGCAGATAGAGTTTAATGCTGATAAATTTGAGGTGCTACATTTTGGTAGGACTAATCAAAATGGGACATACATGGTAAATGGTAGGGCATTGAGGAATGCAGTAGAACAGAGGGATCTAGGAATAATGGTGCATAGTTCCCTGAAGGTGGAATCTCATGTGGATAGGGTGGTGAAGAAAGCTTTTGGTATGCCGGCCTTTATAAATCAGAGCATTGAGTATAGGAGTTGGGATGTAATGTTAAAATTGTACAAGGCATTGGTGAAGCCAAATTTGGAGTATTGTGCACAGTTCTGATCACTGAATTATAGGAAAGATGTCAGCAAAATTGAGAGAGTACAGAGGAGATTTACTAGAATGTTACCTAGGTTTCAGCACCTAAGTTACAGAGAAAGGTTGAACAAGTTGGGTCTTTACTCTTTGGAGCATAGAAGGTTAAGGGGGAACTTGATAGAGGTATTTAAAATTATGAGGGAGATAGATAGAGTTGATGTGGATAGGCTTTTTTCCAAAGAGAGTAGGGTAGGGGACATTCAAACAAGAGGACATGAGTTGAGAGTTAAGGGGCAAAAGTTTAGGAGTAACATGAGGGGGAACTTCTTTACTCAGAGAGAGGTAGCTGTGTGGAACGAGCTTCCAGTAGAAGTGGTAGAGGCAGGTTCGATTTTGTCATTTAAAAAAAAATTGGATAGATATATGGACAGGAAAGGAATGGAGGGTTATGGGCTGAGTGCAGGTAGATGGGACTAGGTGAGAGTAAGTGTTCTGCAGGGGCTAGAAGGGCCGAGATGGCCTGTTTCCGTGCTGTAATTGTTATATGGTTATATGGTTAATTGGTCATTGTAAATTGCCCACGATTAGGCTTGGGTTGTTGGGCAGTGCGGCTCAAAGGCTGGAAGGAAGGGCCTATTCTGCTCTGTATCTCCAAATAAAAGATAATAAATAAATACATTGCAATTAGAAACTTTGGGCATTTGTTTTCCTAGGAAAATCCCAACAGCTGAGAAAACACTCCCCAGTTCGTATCTATACATGGGGATGCTGATGGTGTACAGCCTTTACCAATTTACCATCACAAAATAACTTCATTGTAGTTTTACACACAAAATGATGTTGGAACTCAGCAGGTTAAGCAGCATCCATGGAAATGAATAAACTGTCAATGACTTGGGCCAACACCCTTCTTCAGGACTGGAGAGGAAGGGGGAAGATGCCAGAATAAGAAAGTGGGAGAGGGGAAGGAGGATAGCTAGAAGACTATAGGTGAAGCCTGGTTGGCAGGAAAGGTAGAGGGCTGGGGAGGAAAGTATCTAATACGAGAGAAAAGTGGACCATGGGAGAAAGGGAAGAAGAAGGGGCAACAGGGGAGGTGATAGGCAGGTGAGAAGAGGTAAGAGGCCAAGGTGGGAAATAGAAGAAGAGGGGAGGGGGAGTGAAGATTTCTTTACTGGATAGAAAAATTGATGTTCATGCCATCAGGTTGGAAGCTACCCAGACAGAACACGAGGTGTTGCTCCTCCATCCTGAGAATGGCTTCATCATGGCACAAGAGGAAGCCATGGACCAAAATTTTACAACAGGAATGGGCATAGAAATTAAAATGGTTGGCTACCAGGAAATTCTGCTTTCGGTGGCTGGAGTGGAGGTGCTTGACAAAACATCCCCCTGTTTACGACTGATCTCACCAATGTAGAGGAGACCATATCAGGACCATTGGACACAATAGATGACCCCAACAAATTCATAGGTGAAGTGTTGCCTCACCTGTGAGGACTGTTTGGGGCCCTGAATGGAGGTGAGGGAGAAAGTGAATGGAAAGGTGCAGCACTTTAGCTGCTTGCAGGGATAAGTGCCAGGAGGGAGATTAGTGGGGAGGGATGGATGGACAAATCACAGAGGGAAGAATCCCTATGGAAAGCAGAGAGTGGGTAAAGATGTGTTTGGTGGTAGGATCCCTTTGGAGACTGCAGACATTGTGGAGAATGGTGTGTTGGATGCGGAGGTTCATGGGGTGGTAGGGTAGGACAAGAGGAACTCTATCCCTGTTAAGGCAGCGGGAAGATGGGGTGGGGGCGGGTGTCCGGGAAATGGAGGAGATGTGGTTGAGGGCAGCATCAATGATAGATACATTTTTCAATTTATCCTGTGTCTTCCCCCTTCCTTTCCAATCATGAAGAAGGTTCTCAACCTGAAACGTGACTGTTTATTCTTTTCCGAGATGCTACCTGACCTGCTGAGTTCCTCCAGCATTTTGGGTCTGGTGCTTTGGATTTCCAACATCTGTAGAATGGCTTGTGTTTATTATAGTTATGCCAGGTAAAGCCCAAAAGCTTCAGGGTATGCCAATGCACCTGATAACTTACATTTCTTTTGCAAAAGACTTGAAATGAACAGCAGCACTAAAAATATTGGGTTGTTGCACAATTCTGTTTTCCACAATTGTGTTTTTAATATTCAAAATGCTAACAACGTAATTGTGTTTATTAATGTAAATTCTATATTATCACTCTGAATTCAAAATTCACAAACTTGCTTTTAAGCCTCAGAACCTATCCCATCACATCAATGAATCAGTTTAAGAGCTAAAACCACTCTTGAAATGCTTAAGATATTCATAGCTAGGAAATTTAGAAATGAAATTCTACTCTTACTGTGCATTTATTTGATTAGGAAAGAAATGGAAATTTTAAAACACATTTAAGTATTAAGCTTTGCCTTAACAGGCATATTAATACCTGGAAGTAATTTCCCTTGATAGTGGCATTGCATCAATAGTTCTTTTGGATCTAAATTATTTTTAATTATTTTAAAAATGAATCATTAAACTAACATTAAATGTAAGCCACACTGCAGAATTTCGTGTATCCAAGCATCAGATGTAGTGCAATTATTCCTGAACAGCAAACATGTCATCCTCATTGCATAATTTCAGATCAGGGTAGGCCCAGTCAGATTTTCCATTGGTCTTCTAAACCTCTCAAAGTCATTTTCAGACGTCAGGTATATTTTTATAAAGTAGATCTAACCAGAAAACTTAGATTGAATTATTTTCTGATAACATTGCTATCTATTTCGCTATTTAACCTCATTTTTCCATTCAGCCAATATTATACCATATGAGGATATACGAAAGTGAAAATATTCAAAGGTTTCCAAGATACATTTAATGTCAGAGAAATGTATACAATAAACATCCTGAAGTTCTTTTTCTTCGCAACCATCCACGAAAACAGAGGAATGTCCCAAAGAATGAATGACAGCTAAATGTTAGAATCCCAAAGCACCCCCAGCTCCCCCTCCCACACGTGAGCAGCAGCAAAGCAACGATCCCCCCTCCCCCACCAGCAAAAAAAAGCGTCTGCACCCCCCCCGCCCCACCGAGCACTCAAGGGTGCAGCAAAGCGTCAGTGTCAGTGTTTACTCCCAAAGCCTTCCCCATGAGTGGGTACAGCCATAAGGCAACGGAGCTTTGAGATCCAAGTTTTCCTTCTACTAAATGAGCTGACGAGCCCTATTAGCCAAAAGCGACTGGTTTTAAGGCACCAGTAACCCGCCTTTGCCCTTTCTCCTATCAGTAGAAACAATTCCACTGGGCTTGGTAGCTAAAGCCAAGAGTTGGACCTAGTTGTCAGAGGCTATTTGAGATCACACCATTGGGAGCACTTAATAGGTAGTGGGAGCTTATCCCAGCTACCACCCCCAGCTATACCATTGTTTCTTTTTGGATGCTAGTTAATCAGCTACATTTCTGCTTTTACTTCAGATCTGCCTGGTCTACATTTTTTTCTTCACCAATGTAAGTTCTTCAATGGTGTTTAGCTCAGGGAAAGGGGTGAAATATTTCAGTCCCTATTTGTTAATCCTTTCCCTTATGAAGTTCAGCAATTGTTCGGGACATCCATCATATAATCACAGGTAACAACATTGACTTGTGAGTGTGTTGCAAGTGTTCATCGCAGTTGCTCAAATAGGCTACTTTTACCACATTACCAAACCCACGGCCAAACCACAGGGGCGTGGGAACATTATTGCCTGCAGGTTCCCTTCCAGGTCAGCTATTTATACTGAGAACCTCTGGGTGGAGCTTAGGAGGACGAAGGCGCCTAACGACAATTCCTTTGCTTGCATCTTCATGAACAGCTCTATTTCTATTCAGGGCTGTTTTTGAAGACCCTGACCTGGATTTACACGCTGACTTTGGTTATTTGCGCTAATAGGATCTGCTCTCCGGGTCTCACAACTGGCCACTATTCAATATATCAAGGACGCAGCCTAAAAGTCTAGCGTGCCTTCAGGGTTCTGGGTTTTCGTGGCTCTGGAGGTGGGTGAATTCGAGGTCGGTTCCTCTGCAGGAAATCGGTGTGTTGTGGGAGGCAGAAAATCCAAAGCAGCAAGCTGGCTGCTGGCTGTGTGCCCAGAGACCTGAGTTCTTTGGGCACAGACCTCAGAAAGCGCGACACAACAAACTTTTAACATTGCAAATCAGCGAGTTGTTTGTTATGTCTCCCCTCTCACTGTGAAACAGGTACACCTCTTTTTCCCTTATTAGGGAGAGAGAGAGCACCTATGGTATGTCGAATTACAAGGTGAACAAGTAGACTTTAGGGTTCTGTAAGTCTGCGTCTTAATTAATGCTTTGTTGCACACTTGAGTGCTCGGTGGTGGGTGCCGATGGGTTTTTTTACTGGTGGGGAGGGAGGATTGTTGCTTTGCTGCTCCTTACACATGGGAGGGGAGAGCTGGGGGGGCTTTGGTGTTCTAACATTTAACTGTCATTCATTCTTTGGCGGCATTCCTTTTGTGGATGGTTGCGAAGAAAAAGAACTATAGAATGTTTATGGTATACATTTCTCTGACATTAAGTGTACCTTTGAAATTGAAAATTGCTGTTACTTCTTCATCACTGGGTCTAAATGGCAGAACTCCTTACCCAAGAACATTATCATTCAAGAAGGTGGCTCATCATGACATTCTCCAGGTCTGTTGTAAGTGTGCAGTAAACACCAGCCAGTGACACATCCTAAAAATCAAAGAAACAAAAAGGCTTTCAAAGGGTGACTGAGCAGAGGGTAAAACTATAAATAGTAGGTGGTATTGATCAGGATATTTACATATAATCTCCCAATGAATTCAATAATACATTGGAGAAAAAATCAGAAAGCAAAAAACTTAACCTAAATTAACATAAGTGAATAATAATACGGTACATATTTTTCAATTTGGACTTGTTGAGGATTGTTTTTAAGATGAATGTTGGCTATTAGCTCTTATGTAGGAAATATAAGTATTTGTCTTTCTACAATGGTGCCCTCTAAAATAAACTGAAATGATAGAGTATTATTTGTTGTCATGAACTTTTTTATAAGCATGAAGCAGCAATGCAATGATATTAAGCACCCTGCTTCAGGGTTCATGAAGGAATGGAAGGATGTTTTCACATAGATAACACAATACAAGGCAATCCAAGGCAAGAATATTAGATAGCCAGAATATTAGCAGAGGATCTTAACATATACTCAACATGGAGAAAGATATTATGCTCTTCTAATTAAGAAAGAACAGGGAAACCAGGGCAGATAAATTTGAAGAATGTACTGCATGGTATTAATCACAAGTCCACAATGATGTTCAACCCACAACTTCCCAATATGCAGATGATACTAAGATAGGTGGCATTGTGGATAATGAAGTAGGTTTTCAAAGCTTGCAGAGAGATTTAGACCACTTAGAAGAGTGGGCTGAAAGATGGCAAATGGAATTTAATGCTGATAAATGTGAGGTGCTACGTTTTGGTAGGACTAATCAAAATAGGACATACATGGTAAATGGTAGGGCATTGAAAAATGCTGTAGAACAGAGGGATCTAGGAATAATCGTGCATAGTTCCCTGAAGGCAGAATCTCATGTGG
This sequence comes from Mobula hypostoma, assembly GCF_963921235.1. NCBI lineage: Eukaryota > Metazoa > Chordata > Chondrichthyes > Myliobatiformes > Myliobatidae > Mobula > Mobula hypostoma. Next base: position 45,903,664 of record NC_086102.1, read on the forward strand.
ATAGGGTGGTGAAGAAAGCTTTTGGTATGCTGGCCTTTATAAATCAGAGCATTGAGTATAGGAGTTGGGATGTAATATTGAAATTATATAAGGCATTGGTGAGGCCAAATTTGGAGTATTGTGTACAGTTCTTGTCACCGAATTATAGGAAAGATGTCAATAAAATTGAGAGAGTACAGAGGAGATTTACTAGAATGTTGCCTGGGTTTCATCTCCTAAGTTACAGAGAAAGGTTGAACAAGTTGGGTCTTTATTCTCTGGAGCATAGAAGGTTGAGGGGGGAACTTGATAGAGGTATTTAAAATTATGAGGAGGATAGATAGAGTTGACGTGGATAGGCCTTTTCCATTGAGAGTGGGGGAGATTCAAACAAGAGGACATGAGTTGAGAGTTAAAGGGCAAAAGTTAAGGAGTAACATGAGGGGGAACTTCTTTACTCAGACTGGAAGTTGTGTGGAACAAGCTTCCAGCAGAAGTGGTTGAGGCAGGTTCGATGTTGTCATTTAAAGTTAAATTGGATAGATATATGGACAGGAAAGGAATGGAGGGTTATGGGCTGAGTACAGGTCGGTGGGACTAGGTGAGAGTAAGAGTTCAGCACGGACTTGAAGGGCCGAGATGGCCTGTTTCCATGCTGTAATTGTTATATGGTTATTATTGGGCTGTTAATATTCGACAACTATGCTTTTGGTTATATTGGCTCGATAAGAGCCAAAAACCAGCTTGGATTGATTTAGAATTAAAAGCTATTAAACAATTTCATTTAACTTCATTATTAGGAGCTCCATTACTTTTACAACTTGCTAAAATTCCCAATTTAAATCTCTACACTATTATTAAACAGTCATTACAGATTTGTTTTTAGTTTTGCAACTCTTTTAATTTTAAACAATTTAAATTGTCTAGCCCTGTGTTTCGAAATTTGCTATTTAAACCTTCAATTACTGATCCCATTTTTCTTTTATGGAGAAATAAGGGGATCTGTTCTTTTGCAGATTTGTTTAGTGATGGTCGATTGATGACTTTTGAAGAGTTAATTAGCAAATATTCTCTCTCTCATACACATTTCTTGCAATATTTTCAGGTTAGACATTTCTTACAAAAATATGTTTCTATGTTTCCATATATGCAAGAATCTGATTTGTTGGATACTATTTTGAATATGAATCCTTTAGTGAGAGGTTCCATTGGTAGAATTTATAATTTATTTTTACTACAAAAAGATAACCTATCACTAAAGATTAAACAAGATTAGGAGAGAACTTAATATGACTTTTGTTAATGAAGATTGGTTGCGAGTTCTGAAAATGGTTAATTCTTCTTCGATATGTGCCAATCACTATTTAATTAAATTTAAAATTGTTCACCGTTATTATTTAACAAAGGAGAGGTTATCCAAAATATCTCCTAATATAGACAACTATTGTAAAAGGTGTAAAAATGAAGAGCTACTTTGTCACATATGTTTTGGTCATGTTCCTCATTGAAATCTTTTTGGAAATCTTTATTTTCTACAATTTCTAAAGCTTTGAAATTTAATTTACAAACTAATACATTTACTGTTCTATTTGGAATAGTTCCACATCATATTCAGGGTATTTCATTTTCAAACCAACATGTAATTGCATTCATTACATTGTTGGCAAGAAGGGCTATTTTATTGAAGTGGAAAGATACTTCTGCTCCTGCACTAATTCAATGGTTTTCCCAAGTAATGTTATGTCTTAGTTTGGAAAAAATTAGAAGTAGAACTTCGGATCCCCGATTCGATTTTGAGAGAAGGTGGGGCTCTTTTGCCAAATATTATTATTTAATTTGAATTAATTTATATGGTTTCCTTCCAATTTTGTTATATAAATGTGATTTGGCCATTGTTGTTTTTTCTTCTTTTATATATATAGATGACTGTAAGACATATTGCTCCTGGAGTTAGTTCCTAATGGGGTTTTTTTCTTTTGTAGTTGGTGGGTTTTTTTTAGTTAGTTGGAGTTATCTTTTTTTCCTTCTTTTTCTTATATAACTTTTTTTTCATTAGCATATATGTTTTTTTTCTTCAGCTTTATTAATTATATATATATACTAATTTGTTGAACTTTTGTATTTCATAGCTGTAGAAGATTATATATCAATAAAAAGATTTTAAAAATGAAATGAAATGGTTATATGTTATATGGTTAATACTACCTTAAAGCATTTGACCTGACCTTTATCAATGACCATCAGGTACATTGATGCCCCTTATACCGAGAGCTTTGTCTTGGAGTTCTCCACATAAAATCTTTGCAAATACCTAACTTCTGTTGTGCTCCCATTATTGGGCCTCAGCTTGGGCCAACATAGCATGACATGAAACTAGTATAGCATTGACCAAATATGGTAAACTGATTGGGCCTGCCTTATTTACTCTCTTAAATGGGAGAAATCTCATCAAAATATCCAGCATAATATTTCTTGGAAACAGTGAAAAAAAGCCATGACAAAGATTGCAAATTAGTTTTATATAAATCTTTTCTGAACCCGATTTCCTTATGGTGTCATTGCTCGGAAATGTAATCATACTGCAAATAAATTTTAAACCCAGAACTATATACATCACTTGCTGTAATGTGCACATATTGGAGAAAGCCTCTGTTGCTATCTCCACCTTTCCTTCCCCATCTTTACTCCATCTGCTTGGCAACTCTTCCTCAACTAGACCAATCATTTGTCAGCCTTGCCTCACCCCCACCACTCACCACTTTATACTGGCTATCTCCCCTTTCCACTGTGAATCCTAATGTAGGGTGTTGGCCTGAAACATCTGACCACCCCTTTGCCTCCACGGATGCTGTCTGGCCCGATGAGCTCCTTCAGCAGCTTACTGAAGCAGATTCGTTCTCATTTTCAACTGTTCTTAGGGAGGTCAACTTTCCCCACTTTACCAATATCACCAAAAGATCAGATCATTTATTTAACCTATGAATGCTACAAATTTACGTGCATTATTAAAAAAAATTGACTTTATCGGATACTTATGAATGCACATTTTCTGATCAGTCAAGAAAACATCCAAGAATAACTAACAAAAAGACTTCTTGATCAGTGGTTGAGTATTTGAAAAGAGTTTCCAACCAATTTTTTCACCTAATGGTGTTCAGCTCAGTATTTCCATTTTAGTGATAAATCATTTATTCAGAAGTCTGGAAGAGACTGTAAATCTTTCTGAACTACGTGCCATTTGAAATGAACACTGTGCTAACAACACTTCCAACCACTGCTTCCTACTGTGATTGCTTGTCTCGAAAGTGATCGTGAGAAAACCTGTACTGAACATGCAAACATGTTAGAACTGCACTCCATTTTAAAATTGAATAAAACACCGATATGACAAATAAAACAACAGTACAATGCACTGATGTTGGAGAAACATGAACTCACATGCAGTTGATCAATTGTCTTATATGGGTAGGTTTAATAATAATAGTGCCATCACTCTCCAGGGGAGTTTATTTGTCTTATTTGTTCTTCTATTTGTTAACTTTTGTTGATTTATCTGCTTGATCTTTGCCTGTTACTTTATTTAATCGCAATCATTTATAAATGTCCCTTTATCCACATCTTCTTCCCTCTTTTTCACTAACTGCTGCTTATATCTCTTTCTCCATCGAATTCCTTGTGCAGCACCTCTCCTTGTTTTACTCCTGCTCACTGTCAGATTTTGTTCTACACAATCTCCAGGGTCTTTCTTCAGCAATGAGACAGAGTCCATTAAGAGCCCTATAATCCCAGCCAGTGACTGTGTGTGGCTGAATATCATTCTGTAAGACTGTATATTAATGGGGACTGATGTCTATAGCGGTGTATTGATGTGTATGGAGTCTATTGGCTTTCCACTTTCTGTTGTCTGTTAGTGGGGTGTGGTGAAATGCTGGTCCAGGATGGAGTTCATTAGGAAGCGCCTCTTGAGCAGCAGGGACCCAGCCCTCTGTCACTCTCAGCCCTTTGTTTGCACAGATGTTGCCGATTAGCAGAGAAAAAGAGAATCAGTCTCTTCTCATGCACTCTCTATCAGACAGTGAATGCAGGAGTATGTGGCCATCTGTACCCAGTCTGCAGAGAGTCAGAGAGACAGACAGTCAGATCATACAAAGAACGAGGAAAAGCGTAAGGCAAAGAGAACATGAACAGGTGATGCAGAAATAGAAAGGAAGAGACAGCAAGAGCTTTTACAGTGATGTAAAGCCAAAAATAGGAACTCAGATTAACATGGCCATCAACAGAAGAGTTAGGATCAAAGTTCCTGGCAAGGACAGAGATTAATTCACGCATAGTTAGAAAATGTCAGGGAGCAGAGAGTCGATGGACGGCCAAAGAAATATGGTTATTGGCATGTTAGTCTCCGGCTTATCTTTAAACTTACAGCTGGTATGCAGATCTAACCTTTAGAGTTTTTAGAAGTACTGATAATATCCAGAATACTTTTCATTTAATCTGGGTGATACAATGGTTGGCGGGAAATGCAGCCATCTGCAAGGTCTTGAGAATAAGAGGCAGAACTAAAGTGACAAAAAGGAAGTGAGAGCAGGAGTATGTGGGCAATGGGTAAAAGCTTTAGAGAAATAAATGAGCTATCTGTTTTTAAAATCAGATCTGGTCAGAAAGATGTGGTATGAAAGCACATGCATGAGACTAGAACTTGGAATAATAAAGATGAGCTCACTATGGCAAAATAATGAAAGGAACACACACAAAATGCTGGAGGAACTTAGCAGGACAGGCAGCATCAATGGAAGTCAATAGATAGTTGACATTTCAGACTGAGACCCTTCTTCAGGACTGAGAAGGAAGGGGGAAGATGCCAGAATAAAAAGGTGGGTAGAGGGGAAGGAGGCTATCTGGAAGCTGATAGGTGAAGCCAGGTGAGTGGGAAGGGTCAAGGACTGGAGAGGAAGGAGTCTGCAGAATTTGTGGTGAACATGGAATTTCAGACTGAAGTAGAGTTATATCCCCAAGCTTTGCACTCCAGACTGCAAATAAAGTAGTGGAATCCAGGTCTTAACTCTAAAGTTTCGGCTTAGATTAACTGAAGGAAATCAGAAATATCAGGAACAAGTAGCATATTCGAAATGTTTTGAGTGTATTTTCTATTATTGTGGATATGAAAAGAATCACTTTGTTTCGAGTTACAAAAATTGAAAAGGGGATGAAATTAAAGTGCTGAGGAACATTATATTACAATATTGCAGAATATGATGTTAATGAGGTCAATAAAAATAACCATTTAGATTGTATATTACTCTATCCACCACTTTTATGCTGATGTTGTCCTAAATATAAGTAAAACTATTTTGATGTTGATGATATCTGCTGTTTTCTAATTAGTCTTATTTTTCACTTTACTAGCACTATATTATTGTTTATCATGTAGATTTTCATATTTTTGTGAAAATGGAAATTAATGGTCTCAGCCTGAAACAACATTACTGGAAATTCTCTGAGATCATTATGATGGATAATATACTTATATGATGTATGATTTGATACTTACCTCTGTGGAGAGGATGTTTCTTCTTGTGCAAGAATAGAATGAATGTGGGTACCTTGTTTAAAATTAAGAGGCCATCCCTTTAGGACAGAGTTGAGCGGATTCAGAAGCAGAATCCGAATCCGAATCCGAATCAGGTTTAATATCACTGGCATATTTTGTGAAATTTGTTGTTCTGCCGCAGCAATACATTGTAATACATAATAAAAACATTATAAATTACAATAAGGAATATACTTTTTTAAAAATAAATTAAATAAATAATGCAAAAAGGGAGCAAAAAGAATTATTAGGTAGTGTACATGGGTTCATTGCACATTCAGAAATCTAATGGTGGAGGGGAAAAATCTGTTCATAAAGCATTGAGTGTGTGTCTTCAGGCTCCTGTACCACCTCCTTGATGGTAATAATGAGAAGAGGACATGTCTTGAGTGATGGGCGTCCTGATTGATGGATGCCAGCTTTGTGAAGCATCACCTTTTGAAGATGCCCTTGATGCTAGGGAGGCTAGTGCCCATGATGGAGCTGGCTGAGCTCACAACTTCTTGCGGCTTTTCCTGATCCTGTGCAGTAGCCCCTCCCCCTCACCCCCATCCCAGATGATGATGCAACCAATTAGAATACTCTCCAAAGTACATCTATAGAAATTTGCAAGTGTCTTTGGTACATATCAAATCTCCTCAAACTCCTAATGAAATATAGCCACTGTCAGGCTTTCTTTGTAACTGCATCGATATGTTGGACCCCAGGATAGATCTTCAGAGATGTTGACACCCAGGAACTTGAAACTGCTCACCCTTTCCACTGTTAATTGGGCCAAAGTCACCTCAGCCGCAAGTTCTAGAAACCCACTGTGAACATCTTCAACTCTCTTTCTTTAAGATGCTCCTTTGCCTAAGATTTTGCTCATCAGACTGTACTCTGTTGCTATGGCTCAGAGTCAATTTTTTGTTTCCTAACACTTTGATAAAGTGTCTGGGTCAGCCATCATCTGAGTAGCAGTATACATTCCACCTCAGGTCTGTGTTGAATAGGGTCTAGACAAAATGAGTGGCATAATCAATAGGTATGAAACAGCGTACCCTGATGTCTTCCCATTCATTTTCTGGTATTTTAACCAGGCCAGATGGAAAAAATGTCTAATTAATTCTTACCAACATATCATTTGTGGAACTAGAGGAAAAAACACATTGGACCACTGTTATATCACCATCAAGAACTCTTACCATACCATCCCACATCCACACTTTGGAAAGTCTGGGTCACCTGGCTGTACTTCTACTTCCAGAGTACAGGCAGAGACTGAGGACCAGGAAGGCATGGACAAGGGAGGCGAAGTAGCTCTTACAGGACTGCTTTGAGTCAGTGAACTGGACAGTGTTCAGGGATTCATCTTTGAGTCTGAATGAATACACCATTGTTGTCAAGGATTCATTAAAACCTGTGTGCTTACGAGAACATACCATTCATACCTAAATCAAAAGCCATGGATAAAGCAGAAGATTCATGGTCTGCTGAGGGCTAGATCTGTGGCATTCAAGTCTGGTGGTCCAGGACTTATGGAAGCCTATCCCAAAAGCAAAAGAACAACTCTAATTGATCTTAGAGGCAGAATTGGATACACATCAACTCTGTCAAGGTTTGTGGGCCATTACTTCCTACAAAGCGAAACCTAACATCATGAATGGCAGTGATGCTTCACGTTCAACACCTTTTATGCTCACTTTGAAAGGGAGAATAAAACTACAGCTATGAGGATACCTGCAGCCTCCGGTGACCCTGTGACCTCTGTCTCGGAGGCTAACATCATAACATCTTTCAAGAGGGTGAACCCTCACAAGGTTATGGGCTCTGATGGTGTACCTGTTAGGGCTCTGAAAACCTGCGCCACCCAACTGGCGGGTGCATTCAAAGACATTTTCAACCTCTCACCTGCTTCAAAAGGGCAACAATCATACCAGTGCCCAAGAAGAGCGGAGTGAATGGTCTTAATGACCATCATCCAGTAGCACTCACATCTGTGGTTTGTCGCTTGAATCAACTCCTGCCTAAGCAAGGACCTGGACCCACTGCAATTTGCCTATCACCACAATAGATCTATAGTGGATGAACCTCATTGGCTCTTCATACAGCCTTGGATCACCTGGATAATACCAATACTACGTCAGTTAGTTAGTTAGTTACTGCCTGTTACACTGCTGGCCTTTAGGACACTAATGAAGGTCCTTCATCTCTGTCTGTCCTTGGCCATCTTCTCTATTGTGCCCCAGGTGTGGTTCATGGTCCTTATTTCTGCCTCTATGGTATGGCACAAAGTTGTCTTTGGTCTCCCACGTTCCCTCCCCCCTGCAGGGGTCCAATCAAATGCTGTCTTCATGATGAAGTTGGCCTTTCTTCTCATCACATGCCCAATTCATCTCCAATGCTTCCTCATCATGACTGTGGCCATGTTCTCTCGGTGCCTCTGAAAGAGCAAGGCGTGGTTGGAGATCTTCCTTGGCCAGAGAATACAGAGGATCTTCCATAGGGTCATGGTGTGGAATGATGACAGCATGGCAAGGTTGTCCTCTGTCATGTGCCAGCATTCTGACCCATACAAGAGTGTGGACAGAACGCAGCCCTAGTACAACTTCACCTTGGTGTGGACGCTGTATTTGGTTGATCCCCATATGTTGCTCATTGATCTGAAGACATTCCTAGTTCTGCTGAGTCTCCACTGGATGTTGTCCTTGGTCCCACCATCCTGCCAAATGATGCGGCCCGAGTAGGTGAATCTGCAGGTGCTGGGTAAGGTGATGCCATATGCCTTGACAGGGGGAGGAGACTCTACGTTGAGGGTCATGGTCTCAGTCTTTCTCTGGCTGATTCTGAGTCCAACCTGTCCAGCAAAGGTACACAGGTGCTGAGTTTTCTCTTGCACGTTCTGGTGTGTATGTGATAGTAGTGTGAGGTCATCCACAGTCAAAGTCTTCCAGAGTAGAGAATAGAGTCCACCTAATGCCTCTCTGCTTATCTTTCATTGTTTGCCTCATAACTCAGTCAATCACCAGGTTAAACAATATCACTGACATCACACAGACTTGCCTGACTCCTGCCTTGACTTCAGATCTCAAATTCCCATCCTCAACTGTGCAGGTGAAGTTAGCACAGAAACTCTGGATAAGCTGGACAGTTTTGGAAGGGATCCTGCATGATCTGAGAATTCGCCAGAGGCTCTTCCTGTGGATGCTATCAAATGCCTCTTCAAAGAACACAGAATCACGTACAGTTGCCTCTGCCACTCTGTGCACTGTTCTATGATGTTACTCAGTGTGAAGATCTGGTCGATACAGCCTCTGTTTCTCCTGAAGCCAGCTTGCTCCTTCCTCAAGCACATATCGGCAGCACCTGTAATCCGTTGGACAATGACTTTGGCGAGAACCTTGCTGGGCACTGACAGAAGTGTGATGCTACACCAGTTGTTGCGATCACTTCAGCTCCTTTCTTGGGGATCCTAACAGTAACACATTATGTCGATCCTGTCCACTGAGACATCCTTGTCAAGGTCTTGCAAAGCCTGGAATCTGTTCTTCAGCTGAATGGTGAAAGCAGACTTCACACTGGTGGCCTTGAGCTTTTCAGCAACAAATTATCTTTGTACATGTGTTCTTATCCCAGCACTTCTTAGCTTGAGTTTCATCAGTGCTGCAACAAGGTGGTGATGACTTCCTGAATCTGCTCCTCTCTTCACCTTTACATCCTTCAAGGATCGTCTCCACATCCCATTGATCATTAAAATGGTTAGTCCAGTTCTTGTCATATCCACTGAGTGAGCACCATGTCAATTTGTTGACTTTACACCATGGAATGAGGGTCCCTGCTATGACCAGATCATTCATGGCACAGAATTCCACCAGATTTTCTCCACTGTTATTTGTCATCCCGCATCCATGCATACTCCTGACTCCAGAGAAATGTGAGTTGTTATGCAATCACAAACAAGAGAAAATCTGCAGATGCTGTAAATCCAAGCAACACACACAAAATGTTGGAGGAAAAACTCAGTAGGCCAGGCAGTATCTATGCAAAAGAGTACAGTCAATGTTTTGGACTGAAACCTTCAACAGGACTGGAGAAAAAAAGTTGAGAAGTAGATTTAAAGGTGGGTGGAGGGGAGAGAGAAACACGAGGTGATAGGTGAAACCTGAAGGGGGAGGGATGAAGTAAAGAGCTGGGAAGATGATTGGTGAAAGAGATACAGGGCTGGAGAAGGGGAAGTTTGATAGAAGAGGACAGAAAGCCATGGAAGAAAGAAAAGGGGGAAGAAGCACCAGAGGGAGGCAACGGGCAGGCAAGGAGATAAAGTGAGAGAGGGAAAAGAGTACGGGGAATGGTGAAGTTGGGGGGGTGGAGGCATTACCAGAAGTCCAAGAAATCGATGTTCATGCCATCAGGTTGGAGGCTACCCAGACGCAATTTAAGGTGTTATTCCTCCAACCTGAGCGTGGCCTCATCACGACAGTGGAGGAGTCCATGGATGGACATATTGGAATGGGAATGGGAAGTGGAATTAAAATGGGTGGCCATTGGGAGATCCTGTTTTTTCTTACTGTAATTTACAGTTTTTATTTTTATATATTGCAATGTATTGCTGCCACATAACAAACTTCCTGTCATATGCCAGTAATAGTAAACCTGATTCTGATCTCTGAGTTAAAGGTACTGCATAAATTCACATTGTTAATATTTCAGTGCAGGGCTTGAGTTAGTGTCAATGGAGCAGGTGTGTATTCTATTCAACTGGATTGGGAGTTGAAATAATGGGAAAAGAAAATAATTCTGTCATTGTCATGGCCACAACTAAGATAACTGGGACATAAGCAGAAATATAAAGTTTGGAAAAGGATATTGAAATGCACCCTTAATAAGCTTATTTTGAACTTCTGTCTCAAAAACGTAACTTTTATTGCCTATTCATCTTTTGGCTGCTGCTGCTGGCAGAATTCCATGCAATGTAACTGACAAACAATTAATGCATTTCCACAAATAATTCAATTAAACATCCAGCTACCTTCATGAAGTAAGTACTGGACAAGCTGTAACCTAATTTACTCAAGATGGGCAGCAAGGTGAAGAATCTTCATTGAGATCTACAGTGAACGCCATTTAATTGGGACACATCAGGACCAGTACATTTTGAGCCAATTAAGCAGCTGCCCAATTAACCAAAGTTTCATGGAAATAGTTAAAGGTAAAAAAAAACTACTGTTTAACTGTAACAAATTATGTATTTGAATTAAACACTAGCAAAATTACTAAAGTATCATAAAACTGTGTATTGGTTCATAATAGTTATCAAAAGAGGAATTCATTCAGTGTGCACTGATGTGTTCTTTGGATTGACTGTAAATGAACAAAATTAGTGAAGGCACCTAGATCAGATAGTGGACTGCCTTCAAATAGTGCTTTCGATGATTACAATTTCCAAATCATTTTAATTGTAATATTTAAGATGATTGTCAATACCTTCAAATTCTTCATAGTACCTAAATTGTTGAAGTAGAAAATCATTTCATTTTCACTTCTGGCTGTTTCTGGCATCTCCAAGCCTGAATGTTTGAAACCACAGTGTGTTTATTACTTGCCAACTACCAATGACAAAAATTGTTGCTTTTTGAACAGAAATGCACAAGTGATGCTATTTTAAAACTGGTCACTCCAAGCACTGTGTAATGTTTGGTAATTGTTCCAAATAAATGAACGGGATCCCAGCTATGTTGTTGATTTGCTTTTGTTCTTGAAAACTTGCCCCAAATAAGTGGCTTCTGTAAGATGGTGCCAGTGACCAACAGCGACATCTTGCCAACAGCTTACAACACTACTGAATACTCTTCTTCTAAATATACTACTTCTTCTGAACTGGGATTGATGCAGCCTGTAATTTCCCTGTTAAAAATGTATTTATGGGTTGACTGAACGATCTGGCACTTCTGCCATCTCCTGGAGGATTTGGCATGGAGTGCAGCTATGGCCATTGCTGGGGGTATAAGCTGCACCAATTCCTAATGGTGGATACAAACCTGTAGTTGGCTCCATTATTCCGTGCTGATTAAAGTAGCGTGCAAGATTAAAATCGACGAGGATGTAAATGGAAAATTGTCATCTGCCTGCATTTGACACGTTTCCCTCTTGCTGCTGCCGGCGGAAGGTGCAGGAGTCTTGGTTCCCACATTGCAAAGTTCAAATGTTTCAGCAGCTCGTGGTTTGTGGCTGTGGATTCCCTTTTGGCTGCAGTTTCATGTTTAATGTCCTCACACTGAATGCTTTACTACTTCCGCGATTTGATCAGGGTGCTTCAGCGTGGAACTGGATCTGTGACTGTGGTCTGCAGCCATCGACACAGTGCTGATCTGACTGACGTAGTGGCTACGGCTACGGCCACTGGCTTTACTAGCCTTGGCAGTTCGTGACTGTAGACTCACTTCTGGGAACTCTATGGTTTGTTTAATGTTTTGTGTGATATTTGTTCACTTTTTGCTGTTTGCATGGTTTGTTCTTTTTTTTTGCACATCTGATGGTCTTGTTGTGTGGGGTTTTACTTAAATGGGTTCTATGGTGTTTCTTTGTTTTTTGGCTGTCTGCAAGACAACGAATCACAAGGCTGTTTACTGTATACATACTTTGATAATAAATGTACTTTGAACCAGAATCCACTGTAATTAATGTATCAGGATTAGATGGCACAATAAAAGACAGAAATATGTTTTTAAGGTGATAAAGTGGCACCTTTCTCTGAAGCTACTTGGGTCATTAACAAGGCAACTTTAGTCAGTCTAAGCCTTGCATGCAACAAATTGAGTTTCCATCACGTGCCTATTTGTAAATGAGTGCTAAATCACATCCTTCATTCAAACATCCTGAACAAGGGAAACTGGCATCATGATCAGCGCAGATGTCATGGGCTGAAGCAACTGCTCCTGTGCTGTCCAGTTCTACGTTCTAAGGTGTTCTCGTGTGCCAGAAGCAGAGAAGGTGAGGGTTTAATTCATTATTATGCATTGATGAAGCTTAAGTATGCTGTCCTAGCTGTTGCTATGCGTGTCATGGTGGTGCAGTTAGAGCTGCTCTATAGCTCCAGTGACCTGGGTTCAATCCTGATCTGGAGTACCATTACATGCAGTGTGCATGTCTTCTGTGTGACCTTGTTGGCTTCCCCTGGCTGACCAGATTCCGCTCACATCCCATAGGCAGGCTACAAAGTTAACTTGCAGCCGAATATTACCAATTAATACAAGTGAATGGCAAAAGATTCAACAGGGAATTGATGACTATGCGAGATAGATTAAGTTCAGGGCTAAAAAGGAAATAAGGAGAGATCAAATGGAACCATGGGATTGTTCTGCTAGGAGCCAGTATAGAACCAAAGCACTGAATGGCCTTTGTCAGTTGCTTAATAAGAAAGTTAAACTATTAAAATTGTATGGACAAGCAACAATGAATGTTATTAGACCTCCTGCTGCTTGATCAATTAACGGCAACACCACTGGGCTGTAGCTGATGGGAAAGTATCCCAGTCTATTGTCCTTCCAAGTCACATTAATGAGTGATTTAAACTAGCTGTTTTATCACCAACAATGGCCTAGTTTACTAGAAACTGTTATATTCACACGTAGGCTTGCAGAGTTTCCAACAGAAAGATCCCATTATTTTAATCTTCATGTTATCATGAAACTAACTTGATTTCAAAGAGGCCTTAATTACATCTATCCCCACAATAATAACTGGGTGATCATTAGATAATTTAGAAATGTTGGTTTCAGTCCTCATGGATGCCATCAGACAATCTTGATCAGAAACACAATTTACCATAAAATGTGAACTACAAGGAATTCTGCAGATGCTGGAAATCTTGAGCAACACACACAAAATGCTGGAGGAAGCTTCTTGGCCCAAAACGTTGACTGTTTATTTCCTTCCATATTGCACGTGTTACTATAAAATATGTTTTATCACCATAATCCTGACTAAATTTGTAGCACACAATACCTAATCAAATAGTGTATCCATCTCCAGCTGATGGAGATCTACTCGCCTCAATACAACCAATGATGGTGATCACTGAAACCCTGAACATGAAATTGAAATACTGTAAATGTGATGTTTCTACTAAATATATTATGCAGTTCAGCATTACAGTAATTCATTCTTGGTTATCATGTACTGTATCCAAAAAATTAGAAATATATTCTTACTGACACAAAGATAACAGTGTAATAATGGATCTCTCACTAGATGTACTGGATACAGGAATCTCACTCACGACCCCAAGTGTGTTTTTAATATTTTCCAAGGAGGAAGACTAATCAGCATTGTACAGTGTAAAGCATTATGATGGCTAAATCAAGAATACAAAACTATTTTATGAAAAAGTGATTGATCAAAAGTTATTTTCTTTGTAGATCAATGCATTTTCTATAGCTTCCTACAAATAGAAATATTATACAAACTTTTCTCTTTTTATAAACAATCTCACCTTGTGACCAATTTTTACTGAACTAATTAATGATAGCTTTAGTTGATCTCTTTGCCCTGCTTAAGGCTGCAAATCCATAATTTGCTCCTAATGGACTAACTTTCACTGAAGGAAAATGGAAAGAGGCTAAATTTCAAAATGTCCCCTTCCCCTGGCACTCTGAGGATCAGTTAATTCAGCTAATCAAAGTTGAAACCTTAGCTCATAAACATACACTTCTTACTTTAAGAACCATAGCAACAAAATTCCCAAAGTCATAGTATTGGATTTATCTAATTTATTAATGAATGAAACAAATCCAACATTATAGTTACAAACCTTTTTGAAATTAGCTGGCAATCACCCTGATTGCCTCAATTAGATATGGTATCATAAGATAAACAATTTTATTAACTGCTGTATTTGGACTTGCAATTGAACCAGAGCAATTGTGTCTAAATAGAAGTTAACCCTTTGGAGACCAAGTTCAATTTCTTGAACTATGATCTTTTCTAGGCCAAATAGGAAAGAAGTCATGAAATGTGACCGTAAATGTGCCTTAATCAGGGAGCCAAACTTCAATGTTTATTCACCAGTTACACGACAAACATATAAAACTTCAATATGGAGAGAAACAGAAGACTGGTAACCTGTTTAGTTTGTCAAATGCTGTATCAAGGGTTATTTTAATCTAATTTACCTAACAGAAATCCTGCAGAAATGGATGGAATACTGGTTTTACACTCCACCAAATGTTGCCACTCATTTGCTTTCCATGAAAAGTTGGGAACTATCCAATCCCAAATCTAAACCTGATTCAGTCAGTTTCCTGATGGGGAATTAAGACAAAATTGCATATATCTTAGCCTTTTATTCTTTCTTCACTGGGTACATCCAAAGGTCAAAACTAATTTTCTAATGTTAATGTTGTTTCTCCAACCGTGTGTTTCCCTTTTTTTTTGTTTGTTCTATTTTACCTCTTTTATTAAGTCAAGCTCTTAATCATTGCTCTTGAAGATCATATTTTGATTGCTTTACATACCACTTATGATTTTGTTCTCATTGTAATCCTGGGTCAGAAGCTCCTGGGCTAAATTCACCTTCACATACCTGGGGCAGATATGGAGGGTCTAGCTCACTGACCCTTTGCAGTCTAGAATCCATTGTTGGTCTGGTTGATGTATAGGCTTGCTCCTTGATGTCCCTTGACATTGGGAAACCTGGGATCAGTTATTTACTAACTATGAAAATACTGAATGATTTGAATAGCTTTCAAATGACTCTGACATACAAGTCATAAAAAGCTATTAAAATTGAAGTGATAAAAATATTAGGAGGTATTTTATAAAGGTATTTTATGAAAACAAAAATCACAAATAAACAGACATAGCATACTTATAGATAACTAAAAACATTAAACTAAACCAAAGTATTTTTAGTAAGTAATTCGTCATTTTCTTTGCTTTGTCTTAGAATTCCTATTGAACTCTTAAGGTCTTGAATCCAGCACCAGGTTCCCACAAATGACAGTGTAGGATCTGTATGGTGATTCCCCTAGCATAAGGCTGGACATTTCTGCTGATTTCCACAGGGAGCCCAGTTATAGAGTGAAGTGACAGGTTTGGCCTTCCAAACCCTATGTATTTTTATCTGCCACTTTATATTTTTAAAATGTGACTCCTTGACTTTTGCATTTCACAGTCCAAGCACAAAAATTCGGGATCTTTGGCCTTCTAAGTCGCCGAGCTCACAATGATCCTGTTGATTTAATTTGAACCTCTGAAATGTCTTAAACAGTGCTCCATTCATACTCATTTTCATTTGCATTTATTTTCCTATTTGTTCTCTTTATCCTGACCAATGCAGACTCAGAATCAGCTCTCAAAAAACATGTGTTATTTGTTTCAGGTTCCCTTGCCATGATATTGAAGTTAATGAAATTATGATCACTCATGCTTAAGTGTTCCCTGGCATATGATCATTCCAATGTACAATGAATAGGTTTGTATAATGATATTAAATTATTTATATTTTTTTTGTTTGTTTGGATTTCTGTTTAGTTGTTTAACTGACAGAAGATGACTTTTTGGTCTAAGAAACCTTTTTGTAGTTTTAGAAAATGACTTTTGCTATCTGTAGCCTTGGCATTGATATGTACATAAATTTGAATTGATTATCAAAAGAGTCTGCTCTTGCATATGTCTGGTTGAGTAGCAGCTTTTCTTTTGCGACTTTTGAATACCAACTAGATAAGAGCTCTAAACCAAATTCAAGACTAGAAGAGAGCAAAACAAATTTTGTTTCGAATCAGATATGTTAATACTGCAATGGATGAATAATGTTAATCATGCAACCATTCATAGCTTGCATTTCTAAAAGTTTGAAAAAACTGGAAATAATGGAAATGAACTGCATGTTATTCGCAATGTGAAAGTTTTGACGCCAAAAAAATTATGATTCTAAAAAAAAGGCCAAATATCAAAAGGGTCTTTGACCAGAAATGCTTATTCCACTTGTCTTTTCACAAATAATGACTGTCCTGCTGGGTGTTTCCAGCATTTAGTTTTCAGTTCAGATTTCCAGCATTTATCTCCATTTTCACACGATGATATTATGATGCTAATGGAGATATAAAATTACAAGTGTAAATAGAAATGTGAAAAGTAAGTATTTTTCACTACAGTCCAGCTAGTTATAAGATGACCAGATAGAAATTTTCTAAGTATTGAAACATTATCATGAGATAATCAATCATTAGTAATCAAAGATTAATAACATGAAATGAGTGAAAAAGGGGTTAAAATTTGGAATTCTTTTCCACAAGCTAACACTGAAGAAGAGTTAAAAATTTTAATGAAATGATAACCTGTCTTTCTCTATTAGAGACTGACTGACTTGATTTGTTTTCCAGCAGTTTTTGTTTTCCCAACAGATTTACAGCATTCAGTTTTCAATTTAATTTTTCTATGTTAAAAGTTGAAGCTTTCTGTACATTTTTAGTTTATGTACTTATAGCTGCAATATTTATGGCCTGAGGCTGATTCATTAAATGGCACCAAACTATTCTCTATGTGTGAGATGATGTAACCCGTAGGATATTTAAATCTTGTTTGATACAATCTGACTTTAACACCCGGCTCAACTGTATGGGAGATTCCAGGCATCAAAAGTGGAGACAGGATTGAGGGTGGAGAGATAGGATAGATAGTTGACATTATGTATCTGTATTGAAGGCTAAAAATGGGCTTCGTTACAGGAAGCTGGACTAAGCAGGAAGAGCCATGTTGCTGCATTCATTAATGATTTTGTCATTTCTGATAAAGTCAGGCCATTGATGATTCTCTGAGTATCATAAATTGTGCGTCTTAAAAATATCTAGTCTGCAGCTGATTAATTTAGATATTGGCTGGCTGTCACTACCATATAGTAGGATGCACCAGAATTATACACTTATAATTTAATAATCCTTGAGATTAATACATAGAGAAAAATGGCTTGGAAAGCCAATGCATGGACCCCAGTGTCTGGTTGATGAGTGCTGTTTTGGAAAGCACACTTTCTACAGACTGGGCAAAACAAATCCATTGAAAATGGTTCAATCAGCATCATCCTCTCACTATCTGGTTCGACCTATCACTTGCCAGCCTCTGCCCACCCCTCCCCCGGTGCTATCTGCTGGCAATCTTTCCTCTTCCCTCATCGACTTGATGCGGGGTCTCAACCTGAAAGGGTTTACATTTCTGATTCCAGAAATGCTGCTTGACCTGCTGAATCATTCCAGTTTTGCTTTTTATGTTCCTTCGAAAATGTGACTGCATATTTGGTATTTTTTAAACTTTCTCCTGAGCAGATCTTTCTGATGGTTAGCTGCTCAGCTTATTTTGGTTCTGCAATTAACTTCTTGCTCAATTGTCATTATGTACTTCAATGATATATCAACAATTGAACAAAGAGAAGTTAGCCACAGAACATAACTCTATATTTTGAGAAATAAAATAACCTGCTTCTATTGTTGAGCCCAGATTCAGTTTGTACGGACACTGTATATCCCAGCTAGAAAATTCATCATTGGCCTGAATTTGTTACTTAGATATACTTTTCAATACACTGAATGAGTTACCCATCTTGCCTCTGTAGCCAGTTTACCCACCTGCCTCATTCGACGATTCCAAGAGAAAATTCCAGGATAGCTAGAAGGAGGGAAATCACAGGTGAGTCAAAATCAATTTGGATCGTTGCCAAACCTGGATAAGCGCTCTTTCTCCTCTCGGTTCCATATCAAGCCTTTTAAAAAACTAATTTTGGCATCAATTCCTTGATTAGCTCCCAGTGCATCACCTTAAATACTCCCTACACCACTGACACAAGTGCTGCTTCTCCAAAGTGCACTGTTGTAATTCACACCACAAAGCCAAGAATTTTTGTTATCTAGAAAGGCAAGAGCAACTGGTGCATGAGAACATCACCACCTACTGGTTCCCCTCCTGACTTGGAAGTAAATTACTCGTCCTTCATCACCACTGTTTCAAAATCCTGGAACTTTCAACCACCCCTTTTCCAAACAGACCAGAAATTCAGAAAGCTGCTTCACAAGGACATCTTCAATTGAGCCTCAAATGTTAATCTAGCCAGTGTAATTCACACCCAGGAAGGAACGTAGCCCACAATTTTGGTAAAGAACAAAATTAGGCATTTGGAATCTCATAGACCCATTGTATTTGGTAATGCCTGGGGAAAAAAAAATCTTCCTATGACACAACAACCATGGCTTTCAACAGTACTCTGGGATCATTGAGAACAATGAGTAATCCTGGAGAATATTTCAAATCTGCCCTTGTTTTCTCTGTTGTAAGCAGGCATAACAATTAATCATTTTACTCTTTAGAATTTGCCACCACTTGGTGCAGGCACCAATAATCAAATTTACAAAGCCTAAGGCAATCAACAAAACTGTTGTTCACTAGACTTTGTCATTAATCAAAATATATACACATACAACTTATTGTATTATAAAATTGAAGATTATAAATTCTAATGGGAAGTGAAGATGATGATCTTATCTGGAGCCAAGGCACATAAACATTTACAGGAACCTAGCTACTCATCATTTCATTAGTTCTGCCTAAGAAATTATACATTAATTTAGACTGACCTTAAGTTAACCTCAGTAACGTAGAAGATTGAGGGGATATACAGCATTGACATTTCATCTAATCAGGTAACATGCAATGGTGTGTGCACATGACAAGTTTAACTGTACGTAGAACCATACAGTGAAAATTATAATAGGATCAGTGGGTTACCACAAGTCTGTCAATCAGTTATTGCATTCCTGTCGTTGGATATTCTTTCAGAATGATTTGAGACAGGAGGTGTACTCATGAATGAATAAACAGTGCTTTGCATGATTTGATTATTTCAATGGAGTTAGTTTACACACTACATTTTTAACTGCATTTGAGAAGAATCTCTAAATAAACAAAAAAAATTTGTATGAAAATCTGCTAAATTCTCTTTTATGAGATCTAACCTATACTGCACTTAAACTGGAGATGGGTCATGTTAAAATATTAAGTCATGAAGTAGGGAAAAACTTCAACAGATCGGCAAAGATCAAATGTGGTAAAAAGCACAAATGTGGAGACTGAAAGATAAATGTCCTGACTAGACTGCTTTGTTATCAAGCTTGGCAAAAATGGTGAATGGAAATTTCCCATCCTGGTTCAACATAAGCTGCATTGTTAAGAATTTGTCTTCCCTCCATTTGTAAGATGGCCTTCCTCTGACCGATATATTCCATAATGCCTGTTCTGCACTGTATCCTTTGCCTGGATTTGACTCTGACATCAATTGAATGCAATACATATAGAAGAAAACCTGAACAAAGCTCTGTAAAAACTGACCCTAATACAGGCAAAGAAGATGAAAGCTGCAATTTTATATAGAGGACTAAATTTTTATTTAAAGATGAGCTCCTGTGGATTATTTAAAGGCATACAAAATTATCATTGTGATAAACAAATAATTTTAGCTATGAATAAAAACTTTAATAGAATCTATTGACTGTTAACACTCAGGAACATGTGCCACTTAGATTGCTCAATCAAATTCATTAATCCCCTTTCGTTCCTATTCCATGGAAAAGAAAATTAAATGTAGTTTAAAATTACAGGGGAGTTACTAGCATGGATGGAGCATTAGCTGAACGGCAGAAAACAGAGAGTGGGAATAAAGGGATCATATTCCGGCTGGCTTCCGGTTACCAGTGGAGTTCCACAGGGGTTGGTGTTGGGACCGCTGCTTTTTACGATGTATGTCAATGATTTGGACTATGGGATTAATGGATTTGTGGCTAAATTTGCTGATGATACAAAGATAGGTGGAGGAGTGGGTAGTGTTGAGGACACAGAGAGTCTGCAGAGAGACCATAGAGAGACCATAGAACCATAGAACACTACAGCACAGAAAACAGGCCATTCGGCCCTTCTAGTCTGTGCCGAAACTTTATTCCGCTAGTCCCATTGACCTGCACCCAGTCCATAACTCTCCAGACCTCTCCCATCCACGTATCTATCCAATTTATTCTTAAGAGTGAGCCCGCATTTACCACGTCAGATGGCAGCTTATTCCACACTCCCACCACTCTCTAAGTGAAGAAGTTCCCCCTAATGTTCCCCTAAACCTTTTCCCTTTCACCCTAAAGCCATTTCCTCTCATATTTATCTCCCCTAATCCAAGTAGAAAGAACCTACTTGCATTTACTCTGTCTATACCCCTCATAATTTTGTAAACCTCTATCAAATCTCCCCTTATTCTTCTACGCTCCAAGGAATAAAGTCCTAACCTGTTCAATCTTTCCCTGTAACTCAACTCCTGAAGACCTGGCAACATCCTAGTAAATATTCTCTGCACTCTTTCAATCTTACTGATATCCTTCCTATAGTTAGGTGACCACAACTGCACACAATACTCCAAATTTGGCCTCACCAATGTCTTATACAACCTCACCACAACATCCCAACTCCTATACTCAGTACTTTGATTTATGAATGCCAGGATGCCAAAAGCCTTCTTTACAACCTTGTCTACCTGTGACGCCACTTTCAAAGAATTATGTATCTGAATTCCCAGATCCCTTTGTTCCTCCGCACTCCTCAGTGCCCTACCATTTACTGTGTAAGTCCTACTTTGATTTGTCCTTCCAAAATGCAACACCTCACACTTGTCTGCATTAAATTCCATCTGCCATTTTCTGGCCCATTTTTCCAGTTGGTCCAGATCCTTCTGCAAGCTTTGAAAGCCTTCCTCGCTGTCTACAACGCCTCCAATCTTAGTGTCATGAGCAAACTTGCTGATCCAATTTACCACATTATCATCTAGATCATTGATGTAGACAACAAACAACAATGGTCCCAGCACAGATCCCTGAGGCACACCACTAGTCACAGGCCGCCAGTCTGAGAAGCAACCATCCACTACCACTCTCTGTCTTCTCCCACACAGCCAATTTCAAAACCAATTTACAACCTGTCCATGGATACCTAGTGCTTGAACCTTCCGAACTAACCTTCCATGTGGGACCTTGTCAAAGGCCTTACTAAAGTCCATGTAGACAACATCCACAGCCTTTCCTTCATCTACTTTCTTGGTAACCTCCTCGAAAAACTCTACAAGATTCATTAAACACGATCTACCACGCACAAAGCCATGCTGACTATCCTTAATCAGCCCTTGGCTGTCCAAATACTTGATTATCCGATCTCTGAGAACACCTTCCAATAATTTACCTACTACTGATGTCAGGCTCACCTGCCTGTAATTACCTGGTTTACTTTTGGAGCCTTTCTTAAACAACGGAACAACATGAGCTACCCTCCAATCCTCCGGCACCGCACCCGTGGCTAAGGACATTTTAAATATTTCTGCTAGGCCCCCTGCAATTTCTACACTAGCCTCTCTCAAGGTCCGAGGAAATATCATGTCAGGCCTGGGGGATTTATCTACCTTTATTCGCTGTAAGGCAGCAAGCACCTCCTCCTCTTTAATCTCTATATGTTCCATGACACTACTGCTTGTTTCCCTTCCTTCCATATACGCTATGCCAGTTTCCTGAGTAAAAACTGATGCAAAAAAACTGTTTAAGATCTCTCCCATCTCGTGAGGCTCCACACATAGACGACCACTCTGATCTTCTAGAGTACCAATTTTGTCCCTTACGATCCTTTTACTCTTAATATACTTGTAGAAACCCTTCGGGTTTACCTTCACATTATCTGCCAAAGCAACCTCATGTCTTCTTTTTGCCTTCCTGATTTCCTTCTTTAGTATTTTCTTACATTTTCTATACTCTTCAAGTACCTCATTTATTCCTTGTTGCCTATACCTTCTATACACCTCCCTCTTTTTCTTAACCAGGTCGCCAATATCCCTTGAAAACCAAGGTTCCCTATGCCTGTTGACTTTGCCTTTAATCTTGGCAGGAACATGCAAACTCTGCACTCTCAAAATTTCGCCTTTGAAGGCCTTTCACTTACTGAACACATCCTTGCCAGAAAACAACTTATCCCAATCTACTCTTCCCTGATCCTTTCCCATTTCCACAAAATTTGCCCTTCTCCAATTTAGAACCTCAACTCGAGGACCAGACCTATCCTCATCCATAATTAACTTGAAACTGATGACATTATGGTCACTGGACCCAAAATATTCGCCTACACATACTTCTGTCACCTGATCTGTCTGGTTCCCTAATAGGAGATCAAGTATTGCATCCTCTCTCATTGGTACCTCTATATATTGATTTTAAAAACTTTCCTGAACACATTTTACTAACTCCAAGCCATCCAGCCCTTTCACAGTGTGGGAGTTCCAGTCAATATATGGAAAGTTAAAATCCCCTACAATTACAACTTTCTGTTTCTCACATCAGTCTGCTATCTCTCTACAGATTTGCTCCTCCAATTCTCTCTGACTATTGGGCAGTCTATAATACAACCCTATTAGTGTGGTCACACCTTTCTCGTTCCTCAGCTCCACCCATATGGCCTCTGTAGACAAGCTCTCCGGGTTGTCCTGCCTACGCACAGCTGTGATATTTTCCCTGACTAGTAATACCACTCCTCCCCCTTTCATCCCTCCCCCTCTATCACTTCTGAAACAACAGAACCCCAGAACATTAAGCTGCCAGTCCTGCCCCTCCTGCAACCAAATCTCACTAATAGCAATAATGTCATAATCCCATGTGCCAATCTACGCCCTAAGTTCATCTGCCTTACCTACAGTACTCCTTGCCTTGAAATAGATGCACCTGAGAACATTTCTATCACTTACAAACCTTTGATTTCTGTCTGTACATGCAATCCTTGCATGACCTTTATCCTCCTCCACCTCATTATCTGCTCTAACACTCTGGCTCTCCTCCCCCTGCAAATCTAGTTTAAACCCCCTGGAGCAGCATAGCAAATCTACCCACAAGGATGTTAGTCCCCCTCCAGTTCAGGTGCAGATTGTCCCATTGGAATAGGTCCCATCTTCCTTGGAACAAAGCCCAATTGTCCAGAAACATGAAGCCCTCCCTCCTGCATCATCTCCTTAGCCACATATTTAGCTGCATTATCTTCCTATTTCTAGCCTCACTAGCACGTGGCACGGGTAGCAATCCTGAGATTGCAACCCTGGAGGTCCTGTCCCTAAACTCCTAACTCCCTAAACTCTCTTTGCAGGACCTCCTCCTCCTTCCTATCCACATCATTGGTCCCTACATGGACCACGACATCTGGCTGCTCACCTTCCCTCCTGAAAATACCGAGAACTTGATCCAAGATATCGTGAACCTTGGCACCAGGGAGGCAACAGACCATCCGGGATTCTCAATCTCTCCCACAGAACCTCTTATCTGTCCCCCTAACTATCGAATCCCCTATCACTACTGCTCTCCTCTTTTCCCTCCTTTCTTTCAGAGCTGAGTCTCAGAGCCAGAGACGCAACCACTACAACTTGTCCCTGGTAGGTTGTCCCCACCAACAGTATCCAAAACGGTATACTTATTGTTGATGGGAACGGCCACAGGGGTGCTCTGCTCATGCTGCCTATTCCCCTTCCCTCTCCTGACAGTCATCCAGCTACCTGCCTCCTGACTTTTAGGGGTGACTATCTCCCTGAAATCCCTGTCTGTTTCTACCTCTGCCTCACGAATGATCCAAAATTCATCCAGCTCCAGCTCCAGCTCCAGTTCCCTAACTCAGTTTGTCAGGAGCTGCAGCTGGATGCACCTTTTACAGGTGTAGTCATCAGGGACAATTGTGCTGTCCCTGACTTCCCACATACTGCATATGGAGCACTCAACTGCCCTAACTGCTGCCTCCATTACCTACTCTTGAGTTCATTAAATTCGTTAAAGGAACTTACCCAGCCTTACCTCATTGGGAGCAAGCTCATCCTCAGACTCTGCTCACCGAAGCCTCTCGAGCCAAAGCCTGAAAGCTCTACCCCTACCCTCTCATACACAGGCCGCTCCTCTTTAGTTACCCCTCCTTTTATTTGTCTCTGACAATTATCTCAAGTACTCACTCCCTCTAATCAACTAATCAACACTCTGTTTAACCCTTCAGTTGCCCTCCACGCTCCTTTTAAAGCACACTCACCACAGCTCCTCAGCTGCTTCCCAGCACTCAGCACTCTCCCAAGCCCCTCGCTCCTCCCCCTGCTGTGATGGTCCCACGATCACACTGTCCCAAGTTGCCGCTCCACGCTCCTTTTAAAGCATGCTCACCACAGCTCCTCAGCTGCTTCCCAACACTCAGCGCTCTCCCGAGCCCCTCGCTCCTCCCCCTGCTGCGACAGTCCCGCGATCACACTTAGATAGTTTAGGGGAATGGCCAAAGAAGTGGCAAATGAAATACAATGTTGGAAAGTGTATGGTCATGCACTTTGGTGAAAGAAATAAATGGGCAGACTATTATTTAGATGGGAACAGAATTCAAAATGCAGAGATGCAAAGGGACTTGGGGGTCCTTGTGCAAGATACCATAAAGGTTAACCTCCAGGTTGAGTCAGTGGTGAAGAAGGCAAATGCAATGTTGGCATTCATTTATAGAGGTATAGAATATAAGAGCAGGGATGTGATATTGAGGCTCTATAAGGCACTCGTAAGACCACAATTGGAGTATTGTGTGCAGTTTTGGGGTCCTTATTTTAGAAAGGATCTACTGACATTGGAGACATCTGAGAAGATTCATGAGAATGATTCCAGGAATGAAAGGGTTACCTTATGAGGAACGTCTGGCAGCTCTTGGGCTGTATTCCCTGGAGTTCAAGAGAATGAGGGAGGATCTCCCAAGTATGAAAAGGCCTGAACAGATTAGATATGGCAAAGTTATTTCCTATGGTAGGAGAGTCTAGGACAAGAGGGCATGACTTCAGGATTGAAGGACGTCCATTTAGAACAGGGATGCAGAGAAATTGCTGCAGTCAGAGGGTGGTAAATCTGTGGAATTTGTTGCCACAAGTGGCTGTGGAAGCCAAGTCACTGGGTGTATTTAAGGCAGAGATAGATAGGTTATTGATTAGCCAGGGAATCAAGGGGTATGGGGAGAAGGCAGAGAGTGGGGATGACTGGAGAAGAATTGGATCAGCCCATGACCTGAATGGCAGAGCAGACTCGATGGGCCAAATAGCCTACTTCTGCTCCTATATCTTATGGTCTTAAAAGAGACAGGATGTTTGTAAGTAGCCCATTTTACACTTCTGGACATTGACGAATGTCATTCCTTTCATCCTCTTGGCATGTTTGAAGATAATTTTCCCTGTAATTTAGCCAACATTATTGCTTCCATGAAAAAGGATCATTTAGGCAGTTATTTGCATTCTATGAATGAATTATGTATTTCAATATTTCAGTTCCAGCAAAGATATTCAATTAGCAGGACATATTTTTGTCTACATTGCAAAGTACATATTACATTTTAACACAACATTTTGTTCCATTTGTGAAGATAACAAAAAGATTAATGACTCACTTTTAGAACCTTCAGTTCCTATCCTTTTTTACTTGTACCTTTTTATGCATTCAAAGGATGTGGGTGGTGCAGGCAAAATAAGCACTTGTTGCCTATTTCTATTTGTGCCTGAATTTAGTATCTTGCTTGACCACTTCAGAGAGCAGTCAGTAATACTTATTTGTCTAGTCATATATAGGCCATCCTGGTAAGGATAGCAGATTTCCTTCCCGAAAAGATTCCTAATGGTTCCCTAAATTAATGAAGCAGATGTACTTTCACAATATCTCTCGGGTTTGCCTGTAACTGATGATGCTTCCGAATTGAGAATGGTATCATAGGGCAACTCACCCTGCTGTTGCACACCCCCTGGTGGACAGGAATCAACTGCCACTGAGGAAAACATCGGAAGTACTACAGTATCATTAGACTTTCAATGTGAATGAACTTATTTTGTAGAACCAAAAGCCAGAGAGAAACATAATGAACAATCAAATTCTTTCCACTGTATAAAAAACTTTGCAATTACATACTTGATTTCAAATTTTTCAATGAGGATTTTATAGGTCAATAGTATTTCACTGCATTTCTTTTGATACACATACACAAAGCAGTACTTGTTTTTTTATTTGTTTTAGTTGTTGTGTTATGCCTGTAAGAAATTTGTGCCAGAAGTGGTAATTAGGAACGTCATGGATCCTGAATGATCCACAGAAGGGTACTATTAACTTATGGTGCTGAAAAATGAGCACTGACAAATAATATTTCATTGCAGTTTACCAAAATTATGTTCAGTCAAAACTTATTATAACATATATTAACATGCTGAATAACTGAATGTCAATTCGACACTTCATTTCCTATAATGGGTTTTATTTCAATTTTCTTTCGTAAGTTGGAAAATGTTGAATAATATTGAAATACCATGACAGAAGAAGTAAGTTGAATACTTTCTTCATATTGTCCTATGCACTATGTTTGTATAGTTTCTTCCTGCGTAAATAACCTGCAAATGAAAAACAGGACTAAATGTGACAACAAGAGAATTAATTTTAACTTAATTCAAAATAAAAGAATGGTACAACAGATTTGTTCCTATCATACTTGCAGGTTATACAATCTTTCTCAGTAATTGAATAAGAATTGAGATCATACTCCCTGTCATTGATTATCCTTTCAGCTGAACAGCAGCTGTGTCTCTTTCTGTCTCCAATGTTGAGCTCATACATCATCATCCTCTGACACCACCCCACCTGCTGGCAATCGTTTGATAATGCAATTTCCTATCCGTCAATGATTGAATAAACAACTTGCAGTATACGTAATGTTAGAATACGTTATAGCTTCACAATCCATAAATCACCTCTTAAGTGAAAGCATTCACTTTACTTTCCAAGTTGCAGAGTCTTTACAAACCCAAGAGGAGACAAAGGCCAAAGGTCTGCTTTTGGCAATGTTTAGCACACGGGAATGTTGGCCAGGTATCAACATTTATTTTTCTTCTTTGAATGACAGGGTATTTTTTCATTTACCTGAACGGGCAGATGGGGCCATGGTTTAATGGTATATTTCTAATAATGCAGCATCTCCCAACAATCAACTGTAATGTTATGTGGATACGATCTGTTCTGGACTTGAATCATAAACTTCTTGTTTTAAGGCTTCGAGAGAATGACAACAATCTGAGTACATAAATTAAGAAATGGAAATACATTATATAACCTCCCTTGATGAATATTTACTTGGCTGTTCCCTTTTGAATTCTAGCAAACAAACAGATATATGGTAATCAGTACAGGGTATGGGGACTTACTGATTTACTTGCTGGATGAATGATCTGGAGAAATGAGCTCAAACTGCACCATAGCATTTAGGGAATGGAAATTCAATTAAGTAAATAAATCTATAATATAGTAAGAATTGTGAAGATTTACTGTTGTGAAAACCCACCTGGTTTAATAATGTCCTTCAAAAGAGAAGAAACCTGTGTACAAATCTGATCTCACCTAAATGGGCATGTAGGCTAATATACTGTTGTTGACACATAATTGGATAAGACCCAGAACCCATTTAACATAGAATAGTACAGCACAGTACAGGCTCTTCGGCCCACAATGTTGTGCCGACCCTCAAACCCTGCCTCCCATATAAGCCCCCACCTTAAATTCCTCCATATACCTGTCTAGTAGTCTCTTAAACTTCACTAGTGTATCTGCCTCCACCACTGACTCAGGCATTATTTAATTCCACTATAGTAAAAATAAACAATAAAAGAAGTTACATAAAAAGAGT
The DNA here is from genome assembly GCF_963921235.1 of Mobula hypostoma. Classification (NCBI taxonomy): domain Eukaryota; kingdom Metazoa; phylum Chordata; class Chondrichthyes; order Myliobatiformes; family Myliobatidae; genus Mobula; species Mobula hypostoma. The sequence continues at coordinate 45,931,967 of NC_086102.1, forward strand.
CCTTGGCTGGAACTAGGTGGATTCCTCAAGGACTGGAGAGGCTCATCAACTGGGCAAGGTTGGGATACCAGCACAGCATCCTACTGGGATGGCCATTGCGAGTATATGAAGTTCCAATTTCCACTGTCGAGAACCTAGAGAGAAAGATCAGCAGCTTTCTCCAGAGGCGGCTGGGACTCTCAGCAGCATTGCCCTCTACGGAAAGAGCACCAAGCTGCAGGTGCCCTTGAAATCCTTGGAGGAAGAGTTCAAGGTGACAAGAGTTAGAGAGGTGATGCAGTATAGGGAGTCCAGCCACCCAAAGGTAGCCCAGGCACAGGCCATTGTGAAGGCTGGGAGGAAGTGAAGAGTGGAAGAGGCTGTGCAGCAGGCTGAATCTCAGCTATGCCACAATGTCCTGGTGGGAGCAGTGGTCCAAGCAAGAGTTGGCCTGGAAAGCTTCCCAGTCCCCAGGTATGACACAGCTAAGGGGAGGGAGAAGCACAAGCTCATCCAGGAGGAAGTGAGAGCAGCCTTGGATGAAGAGAGATCTACAAAAGCAGCGGGCATGAAGCAGCAAGTAGCTTAGACCAAGTGGGAGCAGGCCCTGGAAAGGAGAGTGACAAGGACTGATGGCTGGCAAGCTCAAGTTCCACACCAAATCAAGTTCCTTGTCCAGGTGGTGTATGACATCTTGCCCAGTCCATCCAACCAGCATAGCTGGGGGAAGGTTGATGCCTCAGGCAGTCTGTTGTGTTCCAGGAGAGGAACCTTGGAGCACATCCTGAGCTGCCGCCCGAAAGCTCTTGGAAAAGGCTGATACCACTGGAGACATGACCAGGTATTGAAGACCCTTGCAGAAGCAATCTTCTTAAGAATCAGTACCAGAAAATTCAAGAAACTTTTGAAGTGTTTTACAAAACTCTATATTCCAAAGTTCCAGGGGGAAGCATAAACCAAACTGACACCTTCCTGAATTCTCTAGAGTTACCCACTTTAAGCGAAGAACAAAATAGAACGATGACTGCCAACATAACTGAAGTTGAACTAAAAGCTGCAATTAGTAGGCTTAAATTAAGCAAGTCACCAGGATCAGATGGGTATATGGCAGAGTGGTACAATGAATTTAAAAATGAGTTAATTCCTGTCTTACTCCCCACACTGAACTGGGCTCTAAAAAAAGCACAAATGCCACCCAGCTGGAAGGAAGCGATAATCTCAGCTATACCAAAAGAAGGCAAGGATAAAACGGACTGTTGGTCATTTAGACCAATATCCATTCTTAATGTAGATTATAGATGATTTACCTCCATCATGGCCAAATGATTAGAAGAGTTCTACCCATACTGATACATAAGGATCAGACAGATTTTCTACAACAACGCCAAACACAAGACAATATACGAAGGACACTTCACATTTTGGATCATATACAAAAAAATAAAATTGAAGCAATAGTGAGAAGCGTGGACCCTGAAAAGGCACTTAATTTGGTTAATTGGAATTTTCTTTGCAGAGTTTTACATAGATTTGGTTTCCATGACACAATTATTAAAACTATACAGGCACTATATGACAACCCTATTGCTAGGATTAAAATCAATGGATATATATCAAATAGTTTTCCCCTAGAAAGGAGCACGAGACAGGGTTGTGCATGGTCACCGCTACTCTTCGCATTATATCTGGAACCATTAGCTCAATACATCAGACAAAATGAAGATATCAGGGGAATTACTATTAAAGGGACAGAGCATAAATTGGCCTGTTACACGGATGCCATTTTGATCTATCTAGGGCAACCAACATACTCTTTACCTAAATTGATGCAATCCTTTGAACAATATGGTCAAGTATCAGGATACAAGATCAACATAGATAAAACCCAATTACTTTCATATAACTATAGCCCACCAAGAGAAATTGAAAGTAGATATCCCTAGGCATGGCAAACAGAGTCCGTCAAATATTTGGGCATCATTATGCCAAAAGATTTGGCAAAATTATCAGAATGCAATTATCAGCCTATATATATAAAAAAAAGGAAGATATAACAAGATGGAACCTAATTCCTTTTTTTTTAGTCTATTGAATCTATTAAAATGAATATACTGCCCACACTATTATAGCTCTTTCAGACCCTACCAATAGAGATTAAACAAAATCAATTCAATGAATGGAACAAAATGTTATCACTAGACAATAGACAATAGGTGCAGGGGTAGGCTATTCGGCCCTTCGAGCCAGCGCCGCCATTCACTGTGATCACAGCTGATCATTCACAATCAGTACCCTGTTCCTGCCTTCTCCCCATATATCTTGACTCCACTATCACTAAGAGCTCTATCTAACTCTTTCTTGAAATAATCCAGAGAATTGGCCTCCACTGCCTTCTGAGGCAGAGCATTCCACAGAACCACAACCCTATGTGTGAAAAAGTTTTTCCTCAACTCAGTTCTAAATGGTCTACCCCTTATTCTTAAACTGTGGCCTCTGGTTCTGGAATCCCCCAACATCGGGAGCATGTTTCCTGCCTCTAGCGTGTCCAATCCCTTAATAATCTTCTATGTTTCAATCAGATCCCCTCTCATCCTTCTAAATTCCAGTGTATACAAGCCCAGTCGCTCCAATCTTTCAACATATAACATTCCCGCCATCCCTGGAATTAACCCAGTGAACCTATGCTGCACTCCCTCCATAGCAAGAATGTCCTTCCTCAAATTTGGAGACCAAAACTGCACACAATACTCCAGGTGGGGTCTCACCAGGGCCCTGTACAACTGCAGAAGGACCTCTTTGCTCCTATACTCAACTCCCCTTGTTATGAAGGCCAACATGCCATTAGCTTTCTTCACTGCCTGCTGTACCTGTATGCTTACTTTCAGTGACTGATGAACAAGGACACCCAGATCTCGTTGTATTTCCCCTTTTCCTAACTTGCACCATTCAGGATATATATGGCAAGGTAAAAGGCCTAGCGTTTGTATCAAAACTTTGCAATTAGCCAAGGGAAAGGGGGGATGGGGCCTACCTTCTCTTAGAGATTATTATTTTGCAGCACAGTTGAGAGCTGTGATATGTTGGTGCAACTCATCATATGACGCTCAATGGAAAAACATTGAGGAGGAGATACTTTCCATCCCCATACAGGCAATTTTGACTGATAACAACCTACGAAGGTACATAAATACTATTGATAACCCATGGGTGAAATGGACTCTTAAAATATGGAAAACTATTATAAAAGAATATAAAATAGAGGGAGATATTGCAATTCTTAAATGGTGTGCGTATGACTTGGATTTTACGCTGAATAAACTGGATGCTAGATTTAAGGACTGGACAGCTAAAGGAATAACAGTTCTTTGCAATATAATGAAAGAAGGAACACTGTTCAGTTTTGAAATGCTTAAAGAGAAACTCTTATTAGAAAAACAAGACTTTAATCGGTATTTACAGATGCGACAGTATGTTAATAGGACGGTTAAAAATGTAACCAAGGCAAGTACGTGTTTGATAGAGCTATTTAGAAAAGCATAAAATTCAGATAACGGTAGTAGAATCATTTCAAGTGTGTATAAGGGTTTGTCAAATCTTAAAACACATTTGACTTCATACATTAAAACAAAATGGGAGAAGGAAGGAGGGATAATTATCTCTGAGGAAGAATGGACAATGATATGGAGGTATCAATGGAAGTGTACCAGTTCACAGAAATGGAAGGAGTTTGGATGGAAAAACTTGATAAGATATTTTATTACACCCTCTCAGAAATCCCATTATGATAGTAACCTCCATGTTTGCTGGAGAAATTGTGGAAATCAAAATGCAAACCATTATCATATTTTCTGGGAATGCCCCGTTATCAAAGACTATTAGAGTGGGATACACAATGCCCTACAAGACATCTTTAAGTGTGAAATACCCTTAGAGAGTAAGACCATATATTTTGGGTATATACCTCAAGAATGGTTGAAAAGACATAAACATTTAATGAACATACTGCTGGTGGCTGATAAAAAGACTCTTACCAGGAAATGGTTATAAGAGGAGAGCCCAGCTTTAAATGTATGGATGGAAATTACAATGGACATTTACAAAACGGAGAAGATAACAGCATCTGTTAATCATAAGTTGGAACAATTTGATTCATACTGGGAAAAATGGTTTAACTACATAACACCTAATAGCCCTGATTTTATTCTCACAAATCAATGAGTATATTGTAAAAAAAAATCACTCGCCACTTGTACATAGTTTTCTCCTTTTCCTTGTTCTTTCTTTTCTCTCTTTTCTATAAGTGTATACCTCAAATAAATACTATGTGGAGATTTGTAGCAAATATGTCTATATGATATGTATGTACAATACCTGAAATACATCTTATGGAAATGTTTGTTTAATGATGAACTTCAATAAAAAATAATTTACAAAAGGAAAAAATCAGTAACAGCAAACAAGCTCAACAGTACAGTTGAACAATCACCTTTTGAGAGCAGGAGAGCAATCAGAAGCAAGAGTAAAGCCACCCACAGGGATTCTGGCACCTGTTCACGACTGGTAGCTCATGACTGACTTGGAGAAACAACTAAAGTTCCCACAGCACATCGTCAAGACCACCGTGAGACTAGATATCCTCCTGGTCTCAGAAGCAGCAAAATACATTATCTGGCTAGAGCTGACAGTGCTGTAGGAGAAGAGTCTGGAGGAGGCCCATGAGAGGAAGCTTGCCAGATATGAGGAGCTGGTCAAATACCCATCAGCAATATCAACAAGATGGCTCTGAATGAAGAGAACAAATCCATGAGGATTGACAGTATATGCTACCTGAACACAAGCCGTGGCTTGATGAACCATGGCTGAGGCGCCTGGATGAGAGTGTTTGATGTTGAAAGACCTGGAACACCCATTGACCCCAGATTACATCACTGATGATGTGTTCAGATCATTGTGAGATGTATTCTTCATCATTGCTTTATTTTTGTGACATCTTATACAAATATTTTCTTCGCACTGTAGTTTATTTTCTGATCCCATGTAATTTATTCAGATAATAATATAGTTAAATAGTAAATGTTCTGTTTTTATACAGGTATTTTCCACATAAAGAATAGCAGGAACCTATTTTCCCTGCATGTTTAATCCAGAAATTGAGGTTAAGCATGCAAAAGTTATAGCAGCTGCAACAATGAAGAAGTCAGACATACAGACAACTAAAAACCTATATGTCAGAAAAATCGCAGATGTGCCACTGTGTATGAACAAATGAATGACTCTCTTTTCTGTCTGACTGAAAGTGAGCAGCTTTCCTTCCTGTGTACATATACTGCTATATTAACTATACTTGAGCAAATAGGTCGCAGGTGCAGAGAGTGCCTCAGTTACCCCTGGAGTCCCTGATAGTACAGCAATAGGAGATTTTTGTGCAAATTAAAAATAATCTGATGCCCTTTTCGCTTGAAAATATTAACTTTTAACAAACTAAAAGTAGCTGACACAGTCCATTTGTGATAACAATTAATTTCCTTGTGTTGACTTGCCATTGTTAGCTTTGGATGCTGTAATACACAAAGCAGAGAGTTTTAAAGAAATTGCTCAATGTAAGTTCACTATTTCTGGCAGGAAATGTTCAATTACCTCATAACAATAACTTAAGCTTATAGAAACATACAAAATGCTGGAAGAACTCAGCAGGTAGGAAAGCATCTATGGTAAGAAATAAAGTCAATCAGGACTCACTAATGAAAAATCTCATCTCGAAATGTTGAGATATTATTCCTTTCCATTGATGTTGTACAGCCTTTAAGGTCCTCCAGCTTTTTGTTTGTGTTACTTTGGATTTCCAGAATCTCTTGTGTTTATAACATGTTTATGGTGTGCATTGACGTAACAAATGTCCCAAAGTGCATCACGGAAGGAAAGAAGGTCAAGATAAAGAGAATGGACCTTAAAACAAGGGTATTGGTGGAGAGAAAGTTTGTGAGGTTGAGATAATAATTGAATGTATTATTTTCTTTATTATCCTTCGCTGCCAAATAGAAATGCAATTTGCCAGGTATGGGGAGTACTTAGGTCTGAGTTAACCAATAGATGATTGCTTACAGTGAGCTTTCCTATAATATTTAGTTTCATTGTAATCTCTGTTGACTGCAACTCGAAGCTTGAGTAGAGTGACCCCTGAGCACCATGGATGGATTCCACATGTTGTTTCAGTTCCATGGTGTTTCACTGCACAAAGAGGTAAGACAAAATAAGGCAAGCAGCTGCCATAGCTGCCTATGTTTCAAGTCCCTGGTTTGGAAATTGCTTTAGATTGCTTTAATTTGCAGACTGCTTTAGAGAACATCTTCTATAAAAAGAGTGTAACTAATGCAATTTGATCAGCTGAGGAGTGATTACAGAATCCCAAAATTTACAACTGCCAGTAGCAGTATGTAATATAAAGGAGACTCCTACTCACCTCATCAACCCTCAATTCCAAACAACACGCACAAAATGCTGGAAGAACTCGGCAAGCCAGGCAGCATCTATGAATAAGAGTGAACAGTTGATGTTTTGGTCGAGACCCTTCATCAAGACAGGAAAAAAAAAGTGAGAAGTTAGAGCAAGAAGATAGAGGGAGGGGAGGACAAGTACAAGGTGGTAGGTGATAGGTGAAACCAGGGGAGGGGGAGGGAGAGGTGAAAAGCTGGAAAGTTGATAGGTGAAAGAGATAAAGGACAGGAGAAGGGAGAATATGCAGTCAATTGAATGCCAGTACCAGATGTCCTCAGAGGGTCCAAATCAAGAAGCTAGTAAACTGATCTGGAAGCCATGTGGCACAGACATGTTCCCAGGAAGGATACATGGCCATGGTAGCAGGTTTGGTTGCGCACATGGTCAACCCCTCAATTCCAGCAATTTTGCGGTGACCTACTATTGCTAAACCAAATTAATGACCCTGAGTTAAGAAGGTAAAACACTTTTGTGCTTAGCCAACCCAAGCCAACAGTTGTAGTTGTTAATAAACACACTGATTTATCTGCTTTATCTCTGGCCTACAAAGCAGTTATAAACCTATATATTTAATGCAAGACTGTAACATATTCACACATTTCTCTTAATCTCCACCACCGTCACAAGATAATAATTCAGAAATAGTAGTACATAAGTTTTATGGTAGAAAATAATTTGAGCTATTCTTTGAGTAACTTGATTTTCACCTAATTGCAAAGATCATTGACAATCCACTGTCTTTTCTCATAAATTGCCATCATAACATTGTGTTGTGTGTTTAGCGATCATACTCATACTCTATCAAAATATTGTGAACTCAAGTCTCACACCAAAATTTTAAGCACAGTTGTTTAGTTTCATTTTCCATCTTCTTAGGCAGTTGCTCGGGATTGAGGATGATTTACTTTCACTCTGGTTTTGGGGTTTGTGCAGAAGCTAATGAGGCGAATGAGGGAGCCACAAACTTTCACAGATAGGGCAGTAGTGATCGTTTACATGGAGGGTAGGAGACTGTTATGAAAGCCATTGATACAATTGAGGTTTGTAATTCCATCCTGAATGTTCTTTCTCTTCTTTGAGTGGTCATGGGCCAGAGATTCCCTGGAATCAGTGGAGATGTTGCACTTTGTTAATTACACTTTGAACACATCCTTGAACTTCTTCCCCTTTATTTTCCACCTGATAATCTCTTCCCATCATAGAGTTCAGTACAGGATGTCTGTTTTTAAAGCCAGGCATTTGGAATATGAATAACACGGCCTGCCCACTGAAACTAAAGATGTTTAACTAGGGAATTAATACTAGGCATGTTGGCCTGGAGAAGGAGGTTATTGGCTAAGACAGCACCGGCTCTCCAGAAGAAGTAATGCACTTTAAAAAGCTCTATCCTTTGGGTGGGATGCTAAACCAAGCTGCCGTCTGACCCTTGAGATGCACATAAAATATAAAACATGAAACATAAACATCACACAAAACATTCAAAGCATAAAAGTGGAGTGAACTTCTGACCAACCGATATATTCCTCAGTCAATATCAATAATACAGTGCCTATAAAAAGTATTCATCCCTCCCCCCACCCCGTAAGTTTTCATGTTTTACACATTGAATCACAGTAGATTTAATCTGGCTTTTTTGACACTGATCAACAGAAAAGATTCCTTTGTGTCAAAGTGAAAACAAATTTTTACTAATTAGTCTAAATTTATTACAATTATTAAACACAAAATAATTGATTGTTTAATTACTCACTCCCTTCAAGTCAGTATTTAGTAGATGCACTTTTGGCAGCAATTACAACCTTGAATCTGTGTGGCGAGGTCTCTACCTGCTTTGCAGATCTGGACACTGCAATTTTTCCCCATTCTTCTTTACAAAACTGTTCAGTGTGCATGGGGATCATGAGTGAACAGCCCTTTTCAAATCCAGCCACAAATTCCCAATTGTATTGAGGTCTGGACTCTCACTTGGCCACTCCAGGAAATTAATTTTGTTGTTTTTAAGCCATTCCTGTGTAGCTTTGACTTTATGTTTGGGATCATTGTCTTTGTGGAAAACAAATCTTCTCCCAAGTCATAGTTCTCTTGCAGACTGCATCAGGTTTTCCTCCAGGATTTCCCTGTATCTTGCTGCATTCATTTTACCTTCCATCTTCACAAACCTTCCAAGGCCTGCTGCAGTGAAGCATCCTCACAGCATGATGCAGCCACCACCATGTTTCATAATAGGGGATGGTGTGTTTTTGATGATGTACAGTGTTGGCGCGTGGCCAAGTGGCTAAGGCGTTGATCTGAAGGTTGTTGGTTCGAGCCTTGGCTGAGGCAGCGTGTTGTGTCCTTGAGCAAGGCACTTAACCACACATTGCTCTGCGACGACACCGGTGCCAAGCTGTATGGGTCCTAGTGCCCTTCCCTTGGACAACATCGGTGGCATGGAGAGGGGAGACTTGCAGCATGGGCAACTGCTGGTCTTCCATGGTAACCTTCTAAGGCGCAAATCCATGGTCTCACGAGACTAACGGATGCCTATAAAAACAGTGCTTGGCAAACACCAAACATAGCATTTAGTCGAATGGCCAAAAAGCTCAATTTTGGTTTCATCAGACTATAGAACCATCTAGCTGACTTCAGAGTCTCCTACATGCCTTCTGACAAAGATTTCTAGCCAAGATTTCATGGGAGCTTTTTTTCCTACAGTGGCTTTCTCTTTGCCACTTTCCCATAAAGCTGCAATTGGTAAAGCAACTGGGCAACAGTTGTTGTATGTGCAGTTTCTTCCATCTCAGCCACTGAAATTTCTAACTCCGCCGGAGTTGTCATAGGTCTCTTGGTAGCTTCCCTCACTAGTCCCCTTCTTGCACGGTCACTCGGTTTTTGAGGACGGCCTGCTCTAGGCAGATTTACAGCTGTGCCATATTCTTTCCATTTCTTGATGATTGACTTCACCGTACTCCAAAGGATATTCAATGACTTGGAAATTTTCTTGTATCCATCTCCTGACTTGTGCTTTTCAATAACCTTTTCACAGAGTTGCCTGGAGTGTTCTTTTATCTTCTTGGTGTAGTTTATGCAGGATACTGACTCACCAGCAGTTGGACCTTCCAGATACAGGTGTATTTTTACTACAATCAATTGAAACACCTTGACTGCACATAGGTCTCCAAAAACATATCTCCATTTAACTAAATATCTGACTTCTAAAACTAATTGGCTGCACCAGTGTGTCATATTAAAAGGGAGAGGTGAATACCTATGCACAAAATAATCTGCAGATGCTGTGATCAAAGCAACACTTTCAGTACACTGGATGAACTCAGCAGGTCGGGCAGCATCAGTTAGAAATGATGAGTCGACATTTCAGACCGGAACCCTTCATCAGGACTGAAGAATGTTTGTAGCTTCAGTTGAAAGACCAGTAATTTGAAAGACAAAGGGGTGGGGAGGGGAAGCATTGACGTCATAGCCCTTGAAAACAATGGGTGGTAGAAGAAGGAGGCGGAACCATGAGGGAGCTGGGGGAGGGGGTAGAGTGAAATAGGGATAGAGGAAGGGAGGGGAAGGGAATTACCGGAAGTTGGAGAATTCTATGTTCATACCAAGGGGCTGGAAACTACCTAGACGGTATATGAAGTGTTGCTCCTCCAACCTGAGTTTAGCCTCATCATGGCAGTAGAGGAGGCCATGTATGGACATATCTGAATGGGAATGGGAGCAGAGTTGAAGTGGGTGGCTACCGGGAGATATGTCTATTGTGGCGGACGGAGTGGAGGTGCTCGACGAAGCGGTCCCCCAATCTGCGTCGGGTTTCACCGATGTAGAGGAGGCAGCACCGGATGCAATGGATGACCCCAACAGACTCACAAGTGAAGTGTTGTCTCACCTGGAAGGACTGTTTGGGGCCCTGAATGGTTGCAAGAGAAGAAGCGTAGGGACAGGTGTAGCACTTACGCTTACAGGGATAAGTGCCAGGTGGGAGATCAGTGGGGATGGACGTGCGGATAAGGGAGTTGTGGAGGGACCAATCCCTACGGAAAGCAGAGAGGGGTGGAGAGGGAAAGATGTGCTTAGTGGTGGGGTTCTGTTGAAGGTGGCAGAAGTTGCGGAGGATAATGTGCTGGATCCGGAGGCCAGTGGGGTGGTAGGTAAGGACAAGGGGAACTCTGTCCCTGTTGTGGTTGCGGGAGGATGGGGTGAGGGCCAAAGTGCGGGAAATGGAGGAGATGCGGGTGAGGGCATCATTGATGACGGAGAAGGGAAACCATGATCCTTAAAGAAAGAGGACATTTGAGATGTCCTGCAACGGAAAGCCTCATCCTCAGAGCAGATGCGGCGGAGACGGAGGAACTGGGAATAGGGAATGGTACTTTTACATGTGGCGGGGTGGGAAGAGGTATAGTCGAGGTAGTTATGAGAGTCAGTGGGCTTGTAGAAGATCTCAGTGGACAGTCTATCTCCAGAGATGGAGACCGAGACATCGGGAAAGGGGAGAGAAGTGTCCGAGATAGAGGAAGTGAATTTGAGGGCTGGGTGGAAGTTTGAAGTAAAGTCGATGAAATTCACGAGCTCAGCATGGGTGCAGGAAGCAGCACCAATGTAGTCGTCAATGTACCGAAGGAAAAGTTGGGGAGCAGTACCAGAATAGGAGGGCACGGAACTTACTGAGGTGTGGACGGAGGGGGACAAAAATGAGGCCCTTGCTAAGGACAGAATGTTCTGCCTCAGAGAGAATACCTATGCAACCAATTATTTAGTGTTCTATATTTGTAATTAATATTGATCACTTTGTAGAGTTCTGTTGTCACTTTGACACAAAAAAGTATTTTTCTGTTGACCAGTGTCAGAAAAGCCAAATTAAATCTACTGTGATTCAATGTTGTAAAACAATAAAACATGAAAACATCCAAGGGGAGGGGGTGAATACTTCTTACAGGCACTGTAGGTAGTTGGCTCTTGTTACTTGGGAGACCAACTGACAGTTACATCTCTTAAAACAGTGAAGGCTTTTAAAGATAAACTTAATTGCAATTATTTAGCTTTAACCGACTTGGAAATACCCGAAAGTAATGGAACACACTTTCTTTGTTTGCTCATTTCAACAATGACCATATTTTTAAGAACAAAAGGTATTGAAGTGTACTTTGGTAGCAGTTACATAGAATGAAATAGAATGTACAGAACAATACAGGACAGGATATTGGACCCAGTCTGGCCAAATAAGTGATTCAGCTTCTGATTAATTATTTTATCACATGTACATCAAAACATACAGTGAACTGAGTTGTTTGCATTAACAACCAACAAAGCCTAAGATTGTACTGGGTGCAGACTGCATGGTGTCACCAAATATATTGATGCCAATATAGCATGACCACAATGCTCGGCAGAATCAGATTTATCATCACCTACATGTGACGTGAAATTTGTTAATTTATCAGCAGCGGCTCAATGCAATATATAATCTAGCAGGAAAAAATAATAAATAAAATAATAATAATAAATAAACAAGTATTACAATTACAGTATACATATATTGAATGGATTTTTTTTACTGTGCAAAAATAGAAATACCATATATTAAAAAAGAGTGAGGTAGTGTCCAAAGATTCAATGTCCATTTTGGAATCAGATGGCAGATGGGAGGAAGCTGTTCCTGAATCGCTGAGTGTGTGCCCCCAGGCTTCTGTATCTCCTCCCTGACGATCACAGTGAGAAAAGGGCATGCCCTGGGTGCTGGAGGTCCTTAATAATGGACACTGCCTTTCTGAGACACCATTCCCTGAAGATGTCCTGGGTACTTTGTAGGCTAGTACCCAAGATGGAACTGACTAGATTTACAACCTTGTGCAGCTTTTTTCGGTCCTGTGCAATAGCCCCTCTATACCAGACAGTGATGCAGCCTGTCAGAATGCTCCCACAGTACAACTATATAAGTTTTTGAGTGTATTTGTTGACATGCCAAATCAAAACACTATACAACTAGCAAAAAAATCAACAGTAAAACAAGCGTTGTCCCCCTTCCCACCCACCCATTGACACACACACACACACACACACACACACACACACACACACACACAGAGTTCTCCAACCCCAAGACAGTTCACCTCCAGCCTCCAGTGGTCTTGCAGATTCACCAACATTCAGCTTCAACTTTCTCAGTGGGCTCAGAGACTCAGCACTCCGGTCATCAGGCCTCAAATTCCAGACTTCTGAGTGACCTTCAGGCTTTGGTCTTCAGAATCTAATGATAATGCATGAGGACTTTAGTTGAAGATCATGAACTCCAGGCTTCAAATTGCAGTATTACCAAAGATGGAAACCCAAACACCAGGCCTTGAACTCCAGTCTTGTCAATTTGCACAACTTGGGGGGGGGGGGTCACCAGCCCTCGTACCCCTTGTCCACATAGAACTCCAATCATGGAACCTGCCAATAGCTCACTGACTGGGGTGGGAGCAGTACCAGCCCTCATCCTCATTGGTCTACTGACCCAACAAACGAATATGGATCCTATTTTCATGATGCTGACTCCAGTGTGACCTCTAACTCCTCCACATCCCTGCCCCTAATCTGTCCCTGACTCCCCTCTCTGTCCTCAAAACTCTCCCTACAAACCTAAAAAACAATTAAGTCACAACCTCGAGGGAGTGGGCTGCTTTCAAACCCCCTTCAATCTTTCCATATCTAAATCTACCAACCTTAACCTTTACTCTCGCTCTCATATGCTTATCTCAGGTAGAGGAACAGTCTTGCAAATAAAAATCTACTTGAATTATTATCCTTCTTAATATATGTTGGAGATTAATTTATTTTATTTTCATTTAGCGATACAGCGTGGAATCAGCCTTTCAAGCTGCGCCACCAGCAACCTTGATTTAACCTTGCCTAGTCATGGGATAATTTATAATGACCAATTAACCTACTATCCAGTACAGCTTTGGACTGTGGGAGGAAACTGGAGCATCCGGAGAAAACCCACTCATTCCACAGGGAGGAAGTACAAACTCCTTACAAAGGATGCTGGTATAGAACTCCGAACTCCGACGACCCGAGCTGGAATAGCATTATGCTGACCACTACGCTATCTGAGGAAGGATTGATTACACCCAAAACATTAACACTTCACTGTTCCACATGATAGTTAACCTGTTCTCCATTTCTAATATGTCCTTTTATATATTTGCCTTATAAAGATTTTAAGACTTTTGAGATTTAAAGATCATAATGCAGAATTAATGTGTGCTGCACATAAAAAGAAAAAACATGTGACCTAAAACAAGATATATGTAATTTTTTAATCAACACTTAAATCACTCCCCTAATAACAAAAGACTTTTTCAAGTCATAAACAGATACAGACATGAAACGAATAATGAAAAAATAGACTTGACAAAGTGCAAGAGGTTCAATCAGCTTAACAGGGGGATATTGAATTACAAATGAAGAAAAATGCCAAGTATAAAGTGAATTGTATATGTCAAAAAAATAGAGTTTGTGTTAAAAGCAATGTAATACCATCTGGATTCAAGTAACACACTAACTTTGCATTATCCTGAAACATTAAATGTTTTTATCAAAATGACAAACGAAAACAATTCATCTAGATTTCCAGGGAGATTGAACAACTAGACAAAGCACCCAAAATAACAATCACATCTGCCACATGTTACTCATTGGGAGTAGTATTCACTTACTCAATTATTGTAATCGATTAAAACTAAAACAATTCCACTTTTTAAATACTTGCAATTTGCCTTATACTCTGAGATAATATATTTTGCTCATATCTCCTCAATGTTTACATAGTCAAATTAATCCAGAAGCCTTTAAAATAGTTGACTGGGTCCTTTACTAACCACCATTATCTCACATTAGCCTTACCGTGGCTTTAAAAACTCAGAGAGAATATTTTCCTCTATCTTCTTCCAAGGAGTCTGAATGCAAATGGTTTGTCACATTTTTAATTTGCCATATGCTTTAGAAACGAGGCCTGTTTACCCCTTCATTTTTGCTATATTTGGCTAACAGACTCAGACTTTATAGCTAGTAATAATTTGTAGCTGAGGAACAGGACTAAATTTGCATTCCTTGTATTAGTGTTAATAACACATGCTCTAGTTATGCTGCTTATCACCTGCCCAGAATAAAATAATGAATGGCCAATACTATGATATTTCATAACAAAAAACAGATATGAAGTCAAGAGTAGTGAAATGAGATTGGAAGAACCAAAAAAACACATTTCTTATTTCACCCTGCTTAGTGTTTATATTTCTCTGAAGAAAAATAATGAAAGCATTCACTAAACATGTTAAGATCCTTAATGAACCTTTATACAACTACAGACTCAAATTTAAAAAAGTTAAGTTTTACTTCAGGTTAGATTTCACTTGTGTACATTGAGAACTGCATACATGTGCTCCTTCATGGATATGTTGCCATCGCTCAGGAAGGAAAAGGGAGGAAAGGTTGATATAACATCGCAGGAAACACCATCCCAAACAGTGAATGTGCAACAATCCAATCAAATCTGGGGATGGCAAAGGTGGTGAATGAAGTACCTCTTGTGTGACCAGTGCGAACTATTGGTTGTGAAAGCTTGTCTGCCGTACTGGTGATAGTCACCAGTATCTTGAACTTAACACTATCAAGTGGATTCCAGATCACTAAATGGACAACAAACATTGGCAATTTAACACTGGATAATAATACTTCCATGTTCTCACCCACTTCTCAAACAGATTTCACTGAGTAAACTTTACAGTCTTCTGAAGTGAATTGTGGCCAAGGATTTCTTCTGAATACTTCACTCTGCCACTATAACTTCACTGGAAATATGGCAAAAATCCTGCTAACACATATGGCAATATTACATCAATGAAGCAGGAACAGCTCCAAGGAAATTCCAATCTGTAATACATTCTGCAGTGCCAATTGTAGATATAGTAGGCTGGAAAACATCTAAATTCTGCACTGCTTTCCACCCACAGAAAAATCGCGAGTGCAACTGAGCTAACAGGATTCACGCTTCACTGGGATACTACCAACATGATAGGTCTGTTGTGTACAGCTGGCAGGTTTAATGAATCCTTCTCTATTTCATTGCTTCTGATTTTGAAATGATCCCAAAAAGCACTGAAGTAGATGTAGATAACTAACAAAGCTGACTAACAACTTCAATGAAAGTTGGCACAATTTCCAAATACTAACTGCTCAAGAATGGGCGCTGATTTTAAGCTTCTGATATCTCAAAACAAATAGTTGCATGGGCTTTGAAATTTAAGCTGTGATTAATATGAAAGCATAAGTACATAAAAGCCTAAAAGGGAAAATCCGAGTGTGAAGAGTCCAACATTATATTTCCCACACAAGCATATTTCTTTACATTAAAATCTTGCATCTGGGGTCATTTGCTCACTTTTTTGTTTGATAGATTTTTATGGCAAACAAATCAAACTATTATTGAGTGTAGTTTTGGAGAAGTAGTCTCTTTTCAAGTCCACATTCCAAACCAGTTCATGAGATACAGTAAACATTAACTTCTGAACTTCACAGAAACACAATACTCCTGCAGTTCAAGTTGGCATTTTTCTTCCCTCTCTCCAAACCTCTCATCTACTGGTAGTTCTTTCTACCCCATATTCAAGTTATATACCCATTCATCTTTGTTCAACTGGCACATTCTTCTACAGACCATCCCATTTGACAAGGCACTGTTCAAAATGAAATAGTCACAAACCTTTGGCAACTAACGCTAGCTGTTATTGCAGGTGCTTTTTTCATATACAGGTAAAGCTCACATCTACCTTCACTCCTCATCTTCCCATTAAAGAAGTATCTTCAGCACCAGTCTCCTACCCTCACTCATTCTTCCCCTCTCTGCCTCCAATTTCTGAATGGACATTGAACCCATGAACAGTACCTCACTGTCTTTTTTAATTTCCTATTTTTTGCATTACTGATTTAATTTAACCATTTTATATATATTTCATGTAATTCACAGTTTTCTTTTTCTCTCTATTATCATGTCTTGCATTGTACTGGTACTGTAAAGTTAATAAATTTCACAATACATACCGGTGAAATAAAGCCCAATACTGATTCATTGACCACCATCCATTTCTGCCAGTCATTTTCCCACAATTACTGACACCTATCTGTTCAAGCCACCACACCACCTCTCTCCTCCCTACCCCACTACTCATTTCTAAAATAAACCCACCCTTGCAGACCCCCTACCAGGGTGTCCTACTCAACTCCTCCTCTGTTCCTGTGAGCTGTTGGGCATGGGAGGGGGTGTGGTTTAAAGAGTTGCCCATTGTTGGCTGACAAAAATGGCAGAGCAGGAGAGGAAAAAACAAGATGCTTTTGAAGATAACTTTGGGAAACGATCAGTAGCTCAAGTAATATATTAATTGACTTGCATAACACACGTTTCATTTTATATAAAGACAGCATGATATTCCTGCACACACCTCCCCAACCCAGCACTCTGTCCAAAATGTTCAAAGAAGCTATGGCCTTAAAATCTATTACATACACAAGGCTTATTTTTGTAAAGTATGTAAATAATCCTTATTAAATAAAACAATTACTTAAAAATCCAAAAATCTTTCCAATGAGAGCAACACCAAGATACCTAAAAAAAAAGCAGTTCTATATTGCAGCTGCTGAAAAAACATACGTGTAGACATCAAAAATAGGAGCAATAGGTAGAGTTAAGTCATTCCACAACCCCAATAAATCAGATCAAGTCTCCCACACCAAGTCTTAAAGGGCAGTGGACAATTAAACATCTAGCAGAAAGAGAAATCAGCGATGGCAAAGCCAAACATGATTGCTGAACACATGGCCGAACTCTCCAATGCGTCAGAGAAAGCAATCCAAGTAAGTCTAGCCTCTCCTTATAATTAATAGCTAATGTAGCTAGTGAAATGACCACAAATGAGACATTTCACTGTATGCTTTGATGTACATGTGACTAATAAACCTAATCTAAATACAAACATATTCTCTGATCCAATCAACATCCTGGGAAACTGCCTTTGTACCATCTCCTAAGACTCAATATCCTTATTTGGCAACCAGAACCGCATGTAACTCCAAATGTGGTATAACCGAAGTTTTATACCCAGGCAACACACATCAAAGTTGCTGGTGAACGCAGCAGGCCAAGCAGCATCTATAGGAAGAGGCGCAGTCGACGTTTCAGGCCGAGACCCTTCGTCAGGACTAACTGAAGGAAGAGTGAGTAAGGGATTTGAAAGCTGGAGGGGGAGGGGGAGATGCAAAATGATAGGAGAAGACAGGAGGGGGAAGGATGGAGCCAAGAGCTGGCCAGGTGATAGGCAAAAGGGGATACGAGAGGATCATGGGACAGGAGGTCCGGGAAGAAAGACAAGGGGGGGGTGACCCAGAGGATGGGCAAGAGGTATATTCAGAGGGACAGAGGGAGAAAAAGGAGAGTGAGAGAAAGAATGTGTGCATAAAAATGAGTAACAGATGGGGTACGAGGGGGAGGTGGGGCCTTAGCAGAAGTTAGAGAAGTTTATACCCAGGTTTTGTTCTCTGTCTGTTTACACATATTGACAACCATTAGGAAGCCTTAATCATACTTTCAGTTGACACCAATCATACATTTTTCTCCAATCTCCATCCAACTATAATCCATCGTTTTGCTCTCAGCACCTTCTCTACAACTTAAAACACTTTTTCTAAAAGTTTCTGGTTGCCTATAATGGTAACTATTTCCCTCTCTCCACAGATGTTGTTCATTTTTTGTAGTTATATTTAATTCCAACAATTGTAATTGTTTAATTTTCGAACATAACATGTAGGCTTTGTATTGTCTGATTAATTCACCATCAAAGAGAAAGGAGTTGACAAGAAACCTCGGACAACGGGTAGAAAATTCTCTGTCAAGTTGAAGGACATTTTTCTTGCCCGGTCAGCCCAAAACAAAGCACTACAGGTGACTGTGAGCTTGAGATCTGGTGAAAGCTTTGTGCTCGGTGTACTTCCTTACAGAAAGTCTCTGCAGCCTGAAGAGTTCCACCGGTCGGGGGCAGCGACGCATCACCGGCGGTGCTTAGGGACAACAGCGGCCGATGGCGCCGCGCTGCCAGGGAAACGCCGAGCGTGTCACGTGACGCGCGCGGGTAATCGGAGCGGCTCGCTCGTCGTGCGCACGCGCGAGTGGTGTACGGCGGCCTGAGTGGGCTGTCGCGTTTTCTCGGGATTGAATTTTTTCCCCGGTGGATGTGTTTCCATCTCGACGCCCCTCTCTGCCCCTCCCCCACTGAATCCGGGTTTTTTTGTGATTGCGAGCGGTCAGCAGCGAGATCGTTTCCACAGGACGCCAGGTCCAGGTCAGTGAGGCTGTAAAGCACTGTTTTTTTTTTCGCGATCCGGTTAAGGGAAATACTCGGGCTCGGGAATTGTGAAGCGGTCTCTGGGATTAGTCTGCTGGGAGAGAAAGGAGAAGCGGTGGACGCTGCGGCCTAGTTCGCAGGCTCTTGATTTCCTTTCCCATTAGCAGGCCTTGCTTGCATTCCCATGCACAAGTGTAGGGACGGAAAAGAGCCGGTGCTACCGCCTGCACTGTTGTAGACCTGAGAAAGGACGCGCCAACGCCAGGCCTCCGTATCAGGGGCGGACACACAACAGGCGGAGAAGCAACCCTGGGCCCGCATCGCCACCAGCTCGACGCTTACATTGGTCCCGTGAAACAATGACGTTAAATCGAGGGAATGTTTCAAATTCGGCAAATCATACAAAATCTCGGGGGTTGGGAGGTAGACAACGATTTCCCAATGGGGATGGTGAAATGTGATGAATGATATTCCGGAGTGGATGGGAGATGAAAGCAGGACGAATATGTCCCGGGCAAGGGTGGGGGAGTGGAATGGAAAGAGTGTTGCATTAGATCTTCATTTAGGAATTGAAGGCAAGTCACTCTTGGGGAGAGAAAGTGACAGAATGGATGTGATGGTTGGTGAATGATACATATCTGTATGTATATTGAGGTTGGAAAAGTAAGGTCCTCATGGTGATCGGCAGATGGAAATATACTGCTCAGTGTGGATGATTGATGGAGAGGAATATAAGAAGTTATCTTCTATCTTCTGCATATAGGCTAACGAGGTAGACAGATCAAAAACTATTGTTTGGTTGCATATACACAGATTGTGTTGAAAATTATTGATGTAAACTATGTAAGATGCTGTGGTACACAACTTTAATGCAAAGCTTATGTCACTTAAATTTTAATTTACTAGTTTCTGAAATAGTGCCATCGCACTCCACTACATCAGGTTTAAGTGTGTAAGCACAGGGCATTCTGCAGAAACGTGTATATCTCACTGATGGATTGTGCCATGAATTCGAAATTGTCTTGAATTTGAACTGTTGCACGCTCCATTACTATAATAAGTGTCTAATTAGTGGGTTGTCAATTCATTGTAGAGTAAAATAATAATCATGGGGGTTCATCAGTAGTGTTCAACCTACTATTGGCAAACATTTAAAAATGAATTGCCCTACCTCCCAGTTGAATTTGCATGCCATGCATAATTCAATTTCAAAGGAAAAATGAGCTTTTAAGAAGTGAGGTTAACAACATAAATACTTGAAAATTTTTGAGAATAATCTAAAATAAAAGCAGCAAGAACTCAGTGGGTCAGACAGTACCTATGCTGATAAATTGATTCTGCTGCTTTTAAAGATTTTACACTGGCAAATAGTGTAAAAAAAAATTAGTGATGTAGAGCAGGAAGACACCCTGTGAAATTATAAGTGTGATTTATTTGTTCACACTGCTTAAAATTTCCAGTTCCATTTGAAATATTGTGTTAATTTTTATTCTGCTTTGATTTAGGAAGCTTTTTGTTGGTTATTGTTTGCATTTTAGATGTAGCATATTTTTTGTTGAATGTAGAGAGGTTTTCCATGTTTACTCAGTTTTAAAAAATTGTTATTTAAGCAAGCAGTCAGCAAAAAAAGTTATGAACAATTTTTAAATTTTCTTATTACTTTCGAGTGAATCTTTATAAAAATGTAAATTGGTATTTTCAGATAATTATAACTCAAACTTGTAATTGAATGTTAACCTTGCATAATGGATATCATACATCAACTAAGTGGATTGAACATGATAACAAATTATTGGTGCCTGAACATTCCATTTATTTTTCAGACCTAAAATAAAATCAATTCCATAACTTGTATGGTTTTTTTTTAATTGACTATGATGTCATGACTTGAGCTAAAATATCTTCATTTTGCTTCACTCCCGTAATTCTCATTGCTGGAATTTAGGAAAATGAGGAGGATGAGAGGTGACTTAAGGTGTACCAGGTGATTATGCATAGGTCAAAAGTATCGCCAAAGAGTTTTTCCCAGGGTGGAAATAGATTTTAAAAGTGACATAATTTTAAGGTGTTTGGAGGAAAATGTAGCGGTTATCAGAGGGAAGTTTCTTTTGAGAGTAGTGGATGTAGATAGGCATATTGATAGAATATTGGGGGACTATATAATATATATAGAAACATGTAGGAGGGAAAGGTTAGATTAGGCTAAAAGGTTGGCACATTATCATGGGACGAAGGGCCTGTACTGTGCTGTAATGTTCTCTAAGCTTGCAAAACTTTGGTTAGGTAGTACCTGTAGTGACAAGAAACACGAAAAGTTTAAAATTTTGGGAAAGTGACTTGTCATGTATTATCAATGAGGTGTGTCTGTTGCACACATCCACTGTTTTAAGATGACAGTGTAGCAATTGCTAGGACGCTATTACAACTGGGGCATCAAGGTGTTCAATTCCAGCACTATCTGTAAGGAGTCTGTACTGCATGGGTTTTCTCTGGGTGCTGTGGTTTCCTCCAACAGTCCTAAGATGTACTGGGGCTCAAAAGGCCTGTTCCATGCTGTTACTCTAAAGAAATAAAAATATAGCTAAATATTTTGTTTTGCGCTGATCAATCCCATACTATTCTTTAGTTGAAGTGATAATTATGTAGCACATAATTTTCTTATGACTGCAGGCGACCTTAATACTCTGTTCACAGATTGTATTTGGTATCAGAACTTGAAAACCCCATAAAAGTGGTCATAATGTCAGAAAGTTTAAATTCTGTCATTTTATCTGAATGTATCTGACTTTAGAATCAGAAATACAATTTCTAAATTTGTGGATGGTACTAAATTTGTGATGAAGAGCCAATTCAGAGTAGAAATACAGTAGTTATCAAAGGAGGACCTTCGTAATAATGAAAGGTAGATTTTACTGGATGGACATTTGTTCTTTATCTTTGTTTATTGCTTTATATTGAAGTGGCTACTACTGACATGCTGTCCTTTGAATTTCTGCATTTGCTTTGAAGTGAAGATTCAAGATGTATGATCATAGTAAGCAAGGTGGGCTTGATTTTAAATTATAGTGATAATCATGTTAAAGCAATTAATCAAATGTGTAAAATGGTATTGTATGAGAGGCAGACTTCTGACATACTGTACCTTGGCTACATTAGAAATAACAAAAGATGGTTCTGTTTATAATGTTAACCATTGGCAGAGATCTGAATAGCTTGGGAAGGTACACACGAGTGTCAGATAGCAATTACATTGTCAAATAATGGATCAAATGGAGGGAAGTCACAACGTGAGCTAAATGGCTCTGAATAATGCAAATAAATTTGGAAATATGTGGTAAGTGAGGTTGATGCTAATGTCACAGATTTCTGAATGGAAATGACATTTAGTAACATTGATGTTGATTTATTGGCATTGAATTTCTTTTGGGAGCACTTTGCAATGGATTTTTTTTTGAAAAAATGATGGCTTTTGTAAAAGTGTTCATGGAAACCTCACTGGAAACAATAGCACAGTGTGCAGCAGCAGAAGGAAAACTCAGTGTATGCTGGAATAAAAGCAATTTTGGTCACTGAATTACATTGAGAGTTTAAAAACATAAAGGCAGAACAGAAAATTCAGTAGTTAGCTTTTAGCTCAAGAACCAAACTATCAAGAGAGTGAAAAGTGTTATTCTTGATACTAAAGGGAAAAGTTAAGGGAAATAATTAAATTTCTTGAGGGGATGGAAAATACAATCATAGTGTATCGAGTTATAAATTATTTAGCAAGATCTTATTTTCATTGTCATAAACTGTGTAATCAGGAGAAATGGCTGATCTCCTGGAAGTTACAAACTAAGTATGAGAAGAGTATTGTATAAGGAGGTAGAGGGAGAAGATACTGAAGAAATTTTGAGGGGAGAATATCTAGGATAACTATTTTATGCGAATACATTACTACTTGTCATGTACTTTCCTGCATTTCTAAACCAAGCTGCATTTCTGGATCAGAACTGTTTATTTACAAAATGAGTAATTCCCCGAAATTCATGAAACTTGTTAAAAGGGTAGTTTTAATTGATAATTACTCTATTGGTCCAAAAATATAGTGTAAAATTTTGCCAAGATTATTTTTGAAGCACTGCTCTTTATTTTGTATTATCTTTGGTGTTGTTTAAATACAAGCAAAGCTTTCATGCAAATGCTAATCAGCTTCAATCCTTGAGTGAAGTGGTATAATTTTCATCAAATTCTGAATTTATCATTTAAACTGAATTTTTGAAACTACAAGAGATTTCCTGTTGTGTAAAACCTCGCAGTGAGGCTTGAATACTAAATTTCTAATCATCTTTCCAGTGCAGCCTGCAGATGATTAAGAAATTTGTTCCCTTTATTGAATTTATGAATAGTTTTTATTTAAGAGAAATCTGGGTTCCAAAGCAGATTCCTCCAAGGAAGGGAATAGTAAATATTATTTTCAACAATTTTCAGCTCCAAATCTACGGCCAAAATAACAAATGTGGTCCGTTACTTTTTAAGCCAAAAGTGGGTCAGTAATACTCAAGCTAGGTAAATTGTTAGGCTTACTCAACAGAGGGAAAATACCACATAATGCTATTATCTTATTGGACAGAATAATTTTATAGTGAATTGTAACATATTTAAGCATACAGAACAGAAAATCTGTCTACAAACATTTGTATAATGTGATTCCATCATTAGTTCTGATGAACCTTTATGGTTCATTGACTTCCACAATATGTGCCACAGTGAGATTAAATGCCAAAGTCTACCTCTGTAATGTTCTTTCTTTAGAGTATAAGTTAAGAATTTGTTGAGTTATTGTCTTCATAATGCAATGTAGAAACTAACTTCTTATTTATAATTTTTATATCATTAATTATTTGTGGAAAAAATTGTTAATTGAATGCATGTGACACCATTAAAATTTGGTTGATTTGAACATCCATTCCAGAGTTTAAAGTTGAACAATGAAGGTCATAATTCAAGAGGTCGATCCTACAGTCAGTCTTTGTCCATTGTGCTGATGCTCTAATAGTATAGCTATTATCAGGAGTCTTAAATAGAGCCTTCACAGATTTGGATTTCCCCCATATCTGAAACAACAAATAGAAAGTTTTTTTGCAGTTCAAAATACATTTAATGTACAAAATGCCAACAAGCACAACTGTTGCTTTTGTGGCATAATATGGAAAGCATCTTTGACAAAAGCTTTATTGAACTTAAAGGCAAGCTCTCCCATCTCAGTTACCCCAGCTACAAATTCGAATGAGTAAGATTGAAGAGAATGTGCTGAATGAGGTTGTTGCTAATGCTACAGGCCTTTGAATGGAAATAAAATTTAACAGCATTGGCCAAATTAGCCACCAGATTTCTTTTTGGAGATCATTGCAATGGATGCCTTAATATTCAATAACTTTTGTAAATTGTTTTTTGGATGTGAAGAAATGAAAGATTGCACAGAAATTAATGCAGCATGTTTTCTGATGTCTACAGCGTAGCAACCAAAAGCTATTCCCATTATAAATGCTCCTTTGCACAGCTCTGTATTAAAGTGTTGGCTGTGTATTGATCATGGATAATACCAGAAATGTCGCAAGCACATTGGTTTTGTGATAACTCAATCCAGCAAGAATAGTACTGTCCTCCAATTGTATTTTTGAGGGGTTTTTTTTTGGTAATTTGATTATCCTGTGGCATAGGGCAGATGTGAAATAATTCGCTTCTTACAAATTTCTTATTAAGCTATTTCAGAATTTATTGGTACTCAGTCTGTCATAGTTCACATTATTCACAAAGAAATTACATTACATAGCATTAACAATAGTGCCGAGCCAACAATCAGATGTTGACTTGGGAAATGTTAGCAGAGACACTGGCACAAAATGAAGCAGTCTTTGAAGTTGGAACTCCTAAACTTTGTCTCCCATGAGGCTGAAATAGGGTCTGGAGGGAAAACTAGCTTTTGGAGCAATTATATTAAAGTCAGAAGAGTAACAGCCCACTTAAGTGACAAGATTCACTTCTAATCTCCATGCATATTGACTGGCTTTGCATTTTCCTAAAATAAGAACAGCGACAGTTTGCATTGAAGCATCATGGGTTGAGATGATGCAATTTGATATCATTAGAATGGACATACAGCAATACAACATGGGTACAGATTCTTTGACCCAGTAAGTCCACACTGACCATGGTGCCTACCCATCTAGCCGGAATTTCCAGTGTTGAGCCTGCTCCCTCTAATCCTGACCCCCTGCGTGTATCTGTACAAGTGCTTCTTAAGTATTATAGTACCTGCCTCAGTCACTTCCACTGGTAGCTCATTCCAAATACTCACCATCCTTTGTGTGGAAAAACTACCCTCAGGTCCCTTTTCAATCTTTTCCCTCCTGCCCTAAATCTATGCTGCCTAGTTTTGAACTCCTGTACCCTGGGACAAAGACTGTTACCAGCCATCTTATCTATGCCCTCCTGATTTTATAAACCTCTATATGATAATCCCTCATTTTCCTGCATAGCAAGGAATAAAAAGCTAGCCTGGGCTACCTCTCCTCATAACTCAGACCTTTAATCCTGACAATATTCGCAAATCTTTTATTGTATTCTTTCCAATTTAATCACCCAACAAGATGACCAAAACTATACACAGTACTCCAAGTACAGCCTCAGCAATGACTTGTACAACTGCAACATGATGTCCCAACTCCTATATTTAATGCCATGCCTGATGACATGTTACAAATGCATTTTTCACCACCTGTCTATCCGTGATGCTACTTTCAATGAGCTATGAATTGAATTGACTTTACTTGCATCCTACATATACACGAGGAGTAAAAATCTTTACGTTACGTCTTTGTTCAAATGTGCAATTATTGTAATTTATAATAAATATGTACAACAGGATAGTCATAGGATAATAACATAGAAATACAGTTGAGTCAGCATGAATTAAGCAGTCTGATGGCCTGGTGGAAGAAGCTGTCCCGAAGCCTGTAAGTCCTGGCTTTTATACTGCAGTACCACTTCCTGGATGGTAGCAGCTGGCACAGTTTGTGGTTGGGGTGACCCGGGTCCCTAATGATCCTTCGGGCCCTTTTTACATACCGGTCTTTGTAAATATCCTGAATCATGGGAAGTTCACATCTACAGATGCGCTGGGCTGTCCGCACCACTCTGTGCTGAATCCTGCAATTGAGGGAAGTACAGTTCCCATACCAGGCAGTGATGCAGCCAGTCAGGATGCTCTCAATTGTGCCTCTATAGAAAGTTCTAAGAATTTGGGGGGCCATACCAAACTTCTTCAACTGTTCGTGAGGTAAAGAAGGCGCTGTTGTGCCTTTTTCACCACAGAGCCGGTATGTACAGACCATGTGAGATCCTCGGTGATGTTTATGCCGAGGAACTGAACTTGTACTCTGTGCTCCCTCTGTTCCATTACACTCCGTTGTGCCTACGTATCATAGTACAAGTCCTACACTGGTTTGACTTCTCATACTTACCTGTATTGAAATTCATTTGCCATTCCTCAGCTCAAGTGACAAGATTCATTTGTAACCTACAATAATCTTTGCTATCAGCAACCTCTAATTTTGTCATTTGCAAATTTACTGATCAAGTCCTGTGCATTCAGATCCAAACCACTTATCTAAATATCAAAGGTCCCTGTGGCACATCACTAGTCACAACTAGTCTCCATTCCAGAAAGCAACCTTCAACAACCACCATCAACTCCTAGCCAATTTTGAGTTCACCTTATTGAGTGCTCCCTGGATTCCATGGGACCTAACCTTCCAGACCAGCCTATCATGTGGGAGCTTGTTGAAGACCTCATTTGTCAAAGTGGACAACATATCTACCACTTTCAACTTATCTACCACTTTTGTTACTACTTCAAATCAAAAACCTGCTGAATTCTGAAGGGGTATACTCTCTCCTTAGCCATTCTTTTACTCTTAATATAGCTATAGAATCTCTTGGGATTTTCCTTAATCTTACCTGCTAGGTACAGTGGTATGCAGAAGTTTGGGCACCCCGGTCAAAATTTCTGTTACTGTGAATAGATAAGTGAGTAGAAGATGAACTGATCTCTAAAAGTCATAAAGTTAAAGATGAACCATTCTTTTCAACATTTTAGCCAAGATTAGTGTATTATTTTTGTTTTGTTCAATTTTAGAGTGAGAAAAAGGAAAGGAGCACCATGCAGAAGTTTGGGCACCCCAAGAGATTTGAGCTCTCAGATTACTTCTACCAAGGTCTCAGACCTTAATTAGCTTGTTAGGGCTATGGCTTGTTCACAGTCATCATTAGGAAAGGTCAGGTGATGCAAATCTCAAAGCTTTATAAATGCCCTGACTCCTCGAACCTTGTCCCAACAATCAGCAGCCATGGGCTCCTCTAAGCAGTTGCCTGGCACTCTAAAAATTAAAATAAATGATGCCCACAAAACAGGAGAAGGCTATATGAAGATAGCAAAGCGTTTTCAGGTAGCCATTTCCTCAGTTCGTAATGTAAGAAATGGCAGTTAACAGGAACAGTGGAGGTCAAGTTGAGGTCTGGAAGATCAAGAAAACTTTCCAAGAGAACTGCTCGTAGGATTGCTAGAAAGGCAAATCAAAACCCCCATTTGACTGCAAAAGACCTTCAGGAAGATTTAGCAGATTCTGGAGTGGTGGTACACTGTTCTACTGTGCAGCAACACCTGCACAAATATGACCTTCATGGAAGAGTCATCAGAAGAAAACCTTCCCTGTGTCTTCACCACAAAATTCAGCATCAGAAGTTTGCAAAGGAACATCTAAACAAGCCTGATGCATTTTGGAAACAAGTCCTGTGGACTGAAAAAATAGAGCTTTTTGGCCGCAATGAGCAAAGGTATGTTTGGAGAAAAAAGGGTGCAGAATTTCATGAAAAGAACATCTCTCCAACTGTTAAGCATGGGGGTGGATCGATCATGCTTTGGGCTTGTGTTGCAGCCAGTGGCACGGGGAACATTTCACTGGTAGAGGGAAGAATGAATTCAGTTAAATACCAGCAAATTCTGGAAGCAAACATCACACCGTCTGTTAAAAAGCTGAAGCTGAAAAAAGGATGCCTTCTACAACAGGATAATGATCCTAAACACACCTCAAAATCCACAATGGACTACCTCAAGAGGCTCAAGCTGAAGGTTTTGCCCTCACAGTCCCCCGACCTAAACATCATTGAAAGTCTGTGGATAGACCTCAAGAGCAGTGCATGTAAGACGGCCCAAGAATCTCACAGAACTAGAAGCCTTTTGCAAGGAGGAATGGGCAAAAATTCCCCAAACAAGAATTGAAAGACTCTTAGCTGGCTACAGAAAGCGTTTGCAAGCTGTGATACTTGCCAAAGGGGGTGTTACTAAGTACTGACCATGCAGGGTGCCCAAACTTTTGCTTCAGGCCCTTTTCCTTTTTTGTTATTTTGAAACTGTAAAAGATGGAAATAAAAAAGTAATCTTGCTTAAAATATTAAAGAAATGTGTCATCTTTAACTTTTTACCTTTTGGAAATCAGTTAATCTTTTACTCGCTTAGCTATTCACAGTAACAGAAATTTTGACCATGGGTGTCCAAACATTTGCATGCCATTGTACATCTCAAACCCTCTCTTTCCCCTTAAGAGTATTTCTATTTATAGTCAAAGGATTCAATCATCCCTGATCTTCTGAACCAATGTGTGCTTTTATTTTGACCAGAGTCTCAATTCCTTTCATCAGCCAAGGTTCTATAAACTTGACAGGTTTACACTTAACCCTAGCAGGAATATGCTGCTCCTGGTCTTCTGATATTGCACTCTTTTAAAAACTTCCCACTTGCCTATTGTTCCTTTCCCTTCAAACAGGCTGACCCATTTGACTTCTGCTAGATTTTGTCCAATTCCTCCATAATTAGCTTGCTTCTTTTTATTACCCTAACCTATGGATCTGCCCTATCCTTTTTTATCAGGGCCTTAAAACCAATAGAATTATGGTTGCTTGATTGAAAGTGCTCCCTTATTGCCACTTCAGTTACTTGCCCTGCCTTGTTTCTGCTAAGAAATGGTGCATATTGTACCCTCCTGAATTGATTCAGGAAACTTTATTGGACACATCTCAAAAATTCCACCCTTCCAAACCTTTAACATTCTGGATAGTTCAATTAATACTGGGGAATCTCTGAGTACTGCTGTTATGTTTTCCCTCATCAAAAAGGCAACATTTCCTCCTCGCTTATTTATACTTCAGTCATGACTGTAGCATTTGAATCCTGGAATACTGAGCTGCCACTCCTGCCCTTCTATTAACCATGGTTTTCTTGTGGCTGTAAGGTCCCAGTCTTCAAAGTGAATGCACAGTAAGTTCATCCACCTTGCCTGTTTAAGCAAATGCAGTTTAACTAGGAATTCATTTTCCTGCTTTTACTGTGTCCCTGGCAATCCTGATTACTAAACTTGATCTTGCCAGATACTGTTTTATTCGTTGCTAATTTAATTTAAACCCTCACATGAAGCTTTAGCAAATTTCCACTGAAAGATATTGGTCCCTTTCTCCTTCAAATGCAGTCCGCTGCTCTTGTCCAAGTTGCCTCTACCCCAGAAGAGATCCCAGTGGTCCAAGAACCTGAATCACTGCCCCTGGCATCAGCTCCTCAGTCACAAATTCATCGTTCTTATCTTTATTTCTAGAAAGTATCATATGTGTTAACTAGGGGGCCGTGCACAATCCTGATATGATGGAGACAGCCGTGAGAAGCACGGAGGAACACCTGGAGAAACTTCTGGAATGCCCGCTTCGCTGCCGCTGCTACTGTGCGATCGAGAATCTCTGGAGGGAAGGCCCCATATCCTCGGCATTGCCTGTTGCTGGGGCCGGGGTCGAAGCGCTCGGCAGAGATGGTGCTCGGTGTCGGAGAGCTGGTCGGAGGCTCGGAGTTTTCAGATCGACTCTGAGTCAGACTGTGGTCGGATACTTCCAGGATGCTTCATCGGCAAGTTTGCGGCACTGGAGGTTCACCGTCTGCGTGAGATGATGGGACTTTGAGAGACTTTGAGACTTTTTACCGTGCCCATGGTCTGTTCTTTATCAAACTACGGTATTGCTTTGCATTGTTGTAACTATATGTTATAATTACATGGTTTTTGTCAGTTTTTCAGTCAGTTTGTCATGTGTTTCTGTGATATCATTCTGGAGAAACATTATATCATTTCTTAATGCATGCACTATTAAATAACAATAAAAGAGTCCTCATAATCTAATAATCTAAATCTTTTGCCTATGACTAGATAGCTAAGAATGGAGTGAGGCAAGTAACATTAATCTGAACATGAACAAGCTGCAATTACTGTATCAAGGCATGAAAGTGCCCTCACCAGGACTGTAGCATTTCAAGAACACTGCTTACCAGTACCTTCTCAAGGGCAATAAGGGATGGGCCTGCCAGCAAAACTTAAGATCATGGAAAATGATTTATTAAAAAAGGCTACTAATCACAGACTACTAATACTACTACTACGTCGACTCAGGCCTAGGGGGCTGGCGTCAGGCACGATGACGGACTCTCCACTTTTCCCTCTCCCTCATCAGTGTGTTCAGTTCATCTAAATTATCAGCGCCACTGTCTTCTAGGAGCGTGTTCACCATAGTCTTGGGAAAGCGCCCAGGGTTCATCCTCCCATGCTTGGGCTTCCATATGATGACTAGGCTGGCAGGTAGCTCGGGGTGGCGTAGATAGTGCCCCGCTAGTTGCAGTCTTCTCGCCTCAATTTTAGTGGTGAGCATCGGTAGGTTGTTATAGAGCTCGACGTTCATCATGTGCTGTTGCCAACTCACGTCAAGAGCCATCCGGAGCATTCGTGTATAGCAACCATCTAGAGACTTTTGCATCGTCTTGGTGAGTGTCCACATCTCGCATCTGTATGTGAGAATGGACTCTTATGACTGCTGTGAAGACCGTCTTTTTAAGCCTTCTGGTCAGGTTCGACTTCCAGATTTCCTTCATGTCGTTCATAGCCCTTCACGCCAGCGCCTTCTGTATCTTTATGTCCTTCTCCAAACTCATCATTCTTGACCTGAGGTACGTGTAGTCAAAGACTTCCTTAATGGTATCATTCCCTACGGTCTTGAGAGTACCTTCGTTGCAGTTTAATGCCATGTGCACTGTCTTTTTAGCGTTTAGGTGAAGTCCAACTTTATTGCATACAATTTCTACTTTTATCAGTCGCTGCTGTGCTTCCTCCATCTGGTCAGAGAGCAGGACTATGTCATCTGCAAAATCGAGATCAATGAGCGTAACTGGTCTGACCCTTTTGGTTCGCCCTGGTCTTATAGTAAAACCAAGCTTGTCATGATCTTTGGTAGCTTGACGCAGAGCATAATCAAGGACGATTATAAACATGTAGGGTGCCAGAGTGTCTCCTTGCAGCACACCAGCTAGGAGCTCGAACACTGCTGTTTCTCCATCTGGTGATACAACTTTCGCCATGGGTTTGGTATAACTGGACTCTATTGCTCTCAGTAGATGGTCTGACACTCCATAAGCTTTCACGATCTTCAGCGTTTTACCTCGGTGAATGGAGTCAAAAGCTTTGCGGAAATCGATGTAAGTAAGCATGGCTGGTAGGTTGTTCTTCTTGACTTCCTTGATGATCCTACGGAGAGCAAGTATTTGCATTACTGTTGTGCGCTTCCGCCAAAAACCATTCTGATTGAATCTTAGCTTAGGGTCAATGGCGGTGCGAATCCTGTTCAAGATCATCCGATTGTATAATTTTGCTAAGATGCAGGTCAAGCTTATACCACGGTATCACTAATCACAGAAGAGAAACAAAATTTGACATTCTAAAGTTAGGAGCTCTTGCAGTGAGGAACTTTGTATATCTGAATTATTGGTGGTGATGGGAGGAGAGATGGACACCATTAGTCGGTACATTTTTAAAAGTACTTTATTGTTTTGTGTGTACAGTGCTAGATAGGTGCAGAGGAAAGTTGAGGATATTGCTATGGCTGAGAGACAGGATAAGGTGGTGTTGTTTTCTTTGGAACAAAAGAGACAGGCAGTTTAATTTTTTTTCTAATAGTTATGATGGAATTACACAATAAAAAGCACTTTAGCGGAGAAGCCAGTAGTTAAATGAGCGTAGATCTAAATTAGTTGCTATAAGGAACTAATCTAGTCTCTTGAAAGAAAATTATTTTGTTCAGTGAACACCGTGGATCTGGAGTTCAATTGCCTGAAATTGTGCAGGCAGAAATGCTCACTTTTTTTCTAAAATAAATGTACTCATTAAGCACCTGAAGAGCTGTGGATTCAGAGCTCAAAGGTGAGATGAACCAACATACTTCATTGACTTGGCATCTCCTTGATCTGGTTGTGATCAGAAGTAAATTAATCAACTATTATAACAAAATCTTTGCAGTTAAATATTTCCCTGCATTATGTGTCTGATCACTTAATGTTTAGAGCTTATTTGGTGACTAAATGGCAAAATTGTCCAGTAAAGTGTAAGTTAAAATGAAAAATTTTGTGCAATTAACTGTAAAGACCATAAGTTCAATACATGCTTACAAATTCAATTTTGCTATTATTTTGGTTTTAGAGTGCTTAATTTGTAGAACTTTGCCGGATCATCTGATATGGTCTTGTGCAATGTTTGTATTTTTTATAACAGAACTTCCTAACCATATGTACATGGAGTATGTAGAATGTATCATTTTTCCCATGCTTGTGTATTAATAGTGTGCTTTAAAATGTATGAGTATCTAGGGAATTTGAGGAATTTCTAGTTCAAATCCCATAAACACATTTTTGTAAGCATTTTAAAAAAGTTACATAGACTTTTAAATAGCCACTTGTTTTGACAGTTTGTCTTCATTGTTTAATAGAGAAAAAACTGTTCATACTTATGAAACAAGAGTACCAAATTATTGGTACTTAAGAAACCCATTAGGCTCACAGTAATTCTTCTGATGTCAAAGAAGAGCTGCCTTGAAAGATTAAGCAACTCGTGCGCGACTTGAAATAACTAACAATATAATGTTGATTTAAATATAAATGCAGATTGCAATGTATCTTTTTTTTTAAACTATCAAGATTCTGGGTAGATAAGTTAATTTATCATCAAGGTACATGTATGTCACCATATGCTACTTTGAGATGCATTTTCTTGAAGGCGTTCATGGTAGAACAAAGAAATAATAGAATACACAGACTGACAAACAACCATGTGAAAAAGACAGACTGTGCAAATACAAAAAGTAACAATCAGTAAATAATGCTGAGAATGAGTTGTAGAGTCCATAGGTTGTGGAATCGGCACAAAGTTGAGGTTATTATCCTTCTACCATTAGGTTCCTGAACCAGTGTAATAACTGTTGCTGAACTGTTGTAGAATCCAAGGTTCCTGTATCCTTCCGACTGCAGCAGCGAGGAGAGGGCATGGCCTAAATGGTGGAGTTAAATATTAAAGAAGTGAATATGGTTGTATATTAATTTGCTATTTTGCTGAAGACTGTATTAATGATGCATGTTCATGATTACCCTCAGTGATAGTTTGCATATAATAGCATTGGCGTTATTGGAAAGCATTTTATACTTTGCAACAATTCCTTTACTTTTCAATCTTTTTATTAATTTCATAAAATGAAAACATAACATAGCAATAATACAAATAGTAGGAGATACATTGTTGTACTTAAAATGAGTAATTGTAAGACCAAATAGTATAAATTGACAAAAACTCCCAATCGTGTAGGATAACAATGAATAATACAGGACAAAAAAAACTGAAGAAAAACCATGAAAAAGAAAAAAAATGAAAAAAAAAACAAACCCCATCCTAAAAAAAAAACTAAACTAAACAGAATTAGTCAATTAAACTAAAAGACTTGGGCAATTCTAACAACTTAAGAATGGGGAAGAAGAAAACCTTAGTGTCGATGACTCCATTCCTCTCAACCAACAGTACAGAGAAATAAAATAAGTTTGGAAATGGTCAAATTACATCATATGAAAATGCTGAATGAATGGCCTCCAGGTTTTTTCAAATTTAATGGAAGGGTCATAAACAGCACTTCTAATTTTTTCCAAATTCAAACACACCATAGTTTGTGAAAAAAAATGAAATATAGTAGGAGGGTTAATCTCTTTCCAATTCAGCAAAATGGATCTTCTCGCCATTAAAGTAAGAAATGCAATCATCCGGCGTGCTGAAGAGATTAAATGATTTGAATCTATCATTGGTAATCCAAAGATAGCAGTAATTGGATGAGGTTGTAAGTCTATATTCAAAACGGTTGAAATAATGTCAAAAATATTTTTCCAACAAAGGACATGACCAAAACATGTGAGTTAAAGAAGCTATCTCGAAATGACATCTATCACATATAGGATTAATATAAGAATAATAACAAGATAGTTCCTAATGCTCTATACTAATGTAACCCTCTTTGGAAGAGAATGTCCCAAATGTAGATATATTATATGCAGTCCAACTCTGGCATGGGGTTTAAACTTACACAATTCAGTGGATTCCCAAATATATTTTGAACTGAAACTTGTATTTTAATCAAAATTTAGGTTAATGTAAATGTTTTAAATATTTTCATTTTAATCTCCATGTGAAAATCTGTAAATGCAAGAAAGCATGTGTCTAACCATGTTCACCCTTCTGTCGAATAGTCAATTATCAATCTAGTGATGTAATTGGGAGGTTGCCCCACTGGAAATAACTGTGCGAATGTTACTCCAATCCCTTGTAATTAAGTGAAAGCAGCATTTAATGGAAACAACCATTGAATCAAATCTTGTCAAGCGTGCTTATGCTTCATGTATGTAAAACATAATACATAAAACATAGGAGTGGACATATGTGGACTGTTGGCATAGGCAATATAAATTCAGTCCATCGGTTTTCTGGTTTATATTCTGCTTGGGGAACATTTCCTCTTGTGCTTTTTGGATATTCTTTAATAGCTGGGTTTAAAGATTCAATTTACAGAGGTAATGCGGTGGTTTCCTTGTGGCTGTTTGGAACAATGTATTGTAATTATGTTAGTGGGCCACCTGAGTGTAGTAACCATTAGATGTGTTGTTGTCTCTAAAATGTACTTCAGGGATATCTATTTATCTCTTATTGCTGCAGGTTAATGTTTCTTCACAAGAAGCCCCCGATTTGCTTCCAAAATAGACCATTTAAAGAGCCATGCTGCCAGCCTACTGACCATCCCATCTGGCTTGGACAAGAGCATTCACAAACCCCTGTTTGGCCCCCAGAAAACCAGAACAAAATCCATTAACTGTTGGAAATCTGCCTACCTTCCTATCAGCAAGGAAGCTGCAACAATGGACACAGAATCCACGTACTCGGGATATTCCTACTATTCGGGCCGCTCCAAGAGTTCTCACAGACATGGGTTGGTATTGTTTCTTTTAGAGTAGTTTTTAATGTTGGCAATATAATTAGGCTTCCATAGTAACTAAAGCAGACCTTTATATAAGCTCCTCTTGAAAAGAATTGGAGGAAGTTCTTTGGAACACTGCTGACTTTGTTTAACATTAAACAATAAGTAATTCTGTTACAAAGGAAATTTACACCCAGTTAAAATGATCACAAATTTAGGAAAGCAATCTTTTGGCCCACTGAACAACAAGTTTGTTTTTGTGAATTTAGAAGATTGAGGGGGGGATCTGATTGAAACATATAAGATCCTAAAGGGATTGGACAGGCTAGATGCAGGAAGATTGTTCCCGATGTTGGGGAAGTCCAGAACGAGGGGCCACAGTTTGAGGATAGAGGGGAAGCCTTTTAGGACCAAGATTAGGAAAAACTTCTTCACACAGAGAGTGGTGAATCTGTGGAATTCTCTGCCACAGGAAACTGTTGAGGCCAGTTCATTGGCTATATTTAAGAGGGAGTTAGATATGGCCCTTGTGGCTACGGGGGTCAGGGGGTATGGAGGGAAGGCTGGGGCGGGGTTCTGAGTTGGATGATCAGCCATGGTCATAATAGATGGCGGTGCAGGCTCGAAGGGCTGAATGGCCTACTCCTGCACCTATTTTCTATGTTTCTATGGATCAACAAATTAGAATATACACTAAAGTTATTAGAGCCACTGCAATCACCTTATGAACAGCCTTAATGAACAGTGAAGCTCTTAACACATTAATCACCTTAATCTTCAGGCTGTGTTCTGTGGGAATTGTGGGAATGCTTGATGCAACAGCAAAAAAAATCATGATTTCCTGTATAATTTTGGTATACAATTGTAGCCTTTTCTACCTTGCTGAGTGCAAACCGCACCATGCCTCCTTCATTATATAATCTAACAGGAGTTTAACTAAGCATTTGACATCCAGACACATTAGCCATATGTATTTCTTTTGGACAATGTTGTGTATTACATTAATTTAGGAGTAATTGCACATTAGCATGGTAAATTAGCTTATCTTTTCCAGAGTTGACTTTAGTACCACCATTAATGGTAGTTGATTGGCAGTGGTTTTGTCTATATTCTAATGTGCTTTTTTTCTTTAAAATATCAACTAAAGCACTCCAAGTGACACAGTATATTAGATCATCACAGTTCTGTGATGGTAAAATTTAGGTGCATCCAATAATTGCCGTTGTTAGGATTCAGTCAACATGAGATGACCACAATAAAAATGTGGAAGAAAGGGGAGGTGAAATGCTTAAATGAGAGTGCTGTTTTGTCAGCTGATTACAAACCAGCTTTTCTGGGGGGGCCAAAAAAACTGATTTCCTCTGTATTCCTTTAGATGTTAGCGAGAAATAGGAGGTAGTACAGTGGATTCCAGTTAATTGAGCCATCAGTGGATTGGGGCAGCCCTGTACTGGGAACAACTCAATGAACAAAAACTAATTGAGAAAATAACTAGGATTCCCTTTGTTTATTTGGGACACCATGGCACTTAATTGGGACAGAAGACTGTTGCCGAACAGTTTCTAACTAACGTTATTTACGTGCACTTAGACTTGACAATTGTTAAGACCGAATAGTCTTTAAATAGTGTGCTTGTGTTCAAAATCTAGTGATTTTTGTCAGTTGATAGTTGGCGATAAACTAGCAGCAAGACAATTCCAAACTGTTTTGCTCACTGTAGTTTCAGGCATTCAGTCTTGGAGATACCAGAAATGGCCTTTAGACATTATGGAGCGAGCAATTTTTAAGTTGCGTGTGCTTTTGTTATGTTATCCATTTGGGTAATAAACACCAGTTCCAAAAGCAGTGATTTTTTTTTTTGATAATTTTGTTTCTATTTCGACTTTATGCAGGAAGGCAATGAAAGTTGTCTGCAACACACATCAAACTTGCTGGTGAACACAGCAGGCCAGGCAGCATCTCTAGGAAGAGGTACAGTAAGGGTTTTGGCCCGAAACATCGACTGTACCGCTTCCTAGAGATGCTGCCTGGCCTGCTGTGTTCACCAGCAACTTTGATGTGTGTTGAATGAAGGTTGTCTATTATTTGCACTAGGTGTTTGTGTTGATTTTGTTCATTTACAGCCAAGCAAAAAGAACACAGCAGCAATAATTATTAGGAACTGATACAGTTTTATAATATTGTAGGAGTATTGGTAGTGCTCTAATTTGTTCTGTATTTCATTTAAATACATGATTTGTTACCCAGTTAAATGGTAGCTTGTCTTTGGAACGCCTTTTAACTATTTCCATAAAATATCGGCTAACTGGAGCAGTCACGTCACTTAATTGGGCTAAAATGTACTGATCCTGGTGTGTCCCAATTAACCAGAGCCCACTGTAAGTCATTTAGGATTAACTTTGTACAATAATTCTTACTATCCATTAAGACATTTTGATTCTTCTCTTCCTCCCCCACCCCATACTGTTCTATTCCAATTATTTACATTTTCATTTATCCTTTGAAATGTTCCTAATTCGTATATCTAAACGTTCTGTTATGTTACATTTGAGGGAGTTTTTGAGTGAAGTTTGCTAGAGTTCATTCTGTTAAAATGAGAGAAAGGCTCAATGTCTGAGCATATTTGAGCTAAGCATGATACTATAAAATCAGGTTGGAAGGGCACATTTATTATTTTTGTGTAGTTAATGTTGAATTGTGGTATTCTGCTTTAAATTGCGGTATCGCTTTGTCGAGTTTTAACTCTTGTGAGAGTTTAAATCCCTGCTTTTGCTTCATCAGTGAAAGGAATCGGGACCGGCAAAAATCCAGAAACAAAGATGGCAGTCGGTCTGAGAAATCTGTTACCATCCAGACACCTCCAGCAGAGCCACTACTGGGCAATGAGTCAACACGTGGAGATGAGACTGTACAGGTAAGAGGCTAAACATGTTTCAAAATTATGGCTGTGTGTGTAAAAGCTACTAAGATTTTGCTGCAGCTCTTTGAGTTGCTATATTGAAATGGGCATTGGCAATTATATATGTATTTTGTGGTTTCAGAGTAAATTTATTAAAGTATATTATGTTACATGTACTACCCTGATATTTATTTTTTTGCAGTCATTCATTGTAAACAGAAAGAAACACAATACAATCAATGAAAAACTACACATGGCAGAGATGGACAAATTATGGAAAAAACAAACTGTACAAATACATAAAAGATAAATGAACAATATATATTGAGAACATGAGTTGTACAGTCCTTAAAAGTGAATCCTTGGGTTGTGGAATCAATTCAATGTTGGGGTGATTGAGGTTACACCCTCTGGTTCAAAAGCCTGATGGTTAAGGGGTATTAACTATTCCTGAACCTGGTGGTGTGGGATATGGAGCTTGTCTGCATTCTTGATGATGGATGCAGCTTTCCTGTGACATTGCTTCCTATAAATCTGCTCAATAGTGGGAGCACGTTTTGTCATGTTTTTCTATTCAAGGGCATTGATGTTCCCACATCAAGACGTAATACATATAGTCAGTATACTCCAAACCACGCATCTGTAGAAGTTTACGCAAATTTTAGATGTCATGCCAAATCTGTGCAAAGTAGAGACGTGCTGTGCTGCCTTTGTAAAGCCTGTTACGTGTTGGACTCAGACAGATCCTCTGAAGTGATAGCACCGAGGCATTTAAAGTTGCTGACCCTCTCCATCTCTGAGGACTGGCTCATGGACCTCTGGTTTCTTTTTCCTGCAGTCACTCAGCTCTTTGATTAGAGTGAGAGGTTATTGCAACACTATTCAGCCAGATTCTTAATCTGACTCTTATGTGCTGATTCATCACCAACTTTGATTCAGCCACAACAGTGGTGTCAGCAAACTTAAATATGGCATTGGAACTATACTTAGCCTCACAGTCACAAGTATATAGGGGGCTAGGCACAGTCTTGCGGTGCACCTATATAGATGGTGCTTGTGGAGAAGATGTTGTTGCCAGTCCAAACTGACTGGGTCTGTAAGTGAGGAAATCAAGGATCAGGTTGCACAAGGAAGCATTGAGGCTTATTGATTAGTTTTGAGGGGATGATAGTATTGAATGCAAAGCTATAGTCAATGAAGAACATCCAAATGTATGCATCTTCATTGTTCAGTGTTAGAGAGCTGAGTGAAGAGCCAATGAAATGTCATCTGATATTGACCAGTTGTGACGGTAGGCAATTTAGAGCAGAACCAAGTTGTTTCAGTGGCAAGAGTCAGTGTACTTAGTCACGAACTTCTCAAAGCACTTCATCACTGTAGCTGTAAGTGCTACCGAACAATAGTCTTTGAGGCAGGTTACCATGTTCTTTTAGGGCGCCAGTATAATAGGAAGCCTGCTTGAAGCAGGTGGATAGATAGCTTAGATTGCTGAAGTGAGAGGTTAAAGATATCAGTAATCACACCAGCCAGTTGAATAGTACGGGTCTTTAATACTTGGCCAGGTACCCCGTCTGGGCCAGATGCTTTCCAAGGGTTCACCCTCCTGAAGAATGCTCTCACATCGGCCTCAGAGACTGAAATCACAGGGTCATCAGCGGCTGTGGGAGTTGATGAAGGTGCCTCCATGTTTTGATGGTCAAAGAGAGCATACTTATTATCCCTTAATTTCCTTCATTGGATAGGTGTACATACATAAACATCTCAATAAGTTAACTGGCCACCTTCCTTGAAATTTGTTTCACTTTTCTCTTTTTTGCGTTGCCTCCCATTTTTCTCTTTTTTGCGTTGCCTCTATCTCTAGAGGAAACTGAGGTGAATTGTTTCCAAATTTTCTATAATAATAAAATGTGTTTTCAGTCATGTGTGGGATAGTTGCACAAAAGTTTTGGCATTTTATTTTGTGGCAAAATATCCCATGATACATTTTTATAATCGCTCTGTGACTTTTTATCCTATTGACCCAGCAACCATTCTGGAGAGGATTCCAGGATTTCTTCGCATATGCTTCTTGATTTCTCTCCCACTTTGACCCCACTACGCTATCCACACCTCCACAAATCCTTCTCTCAGTTCTAAGACTAAGATGGGTTCTGAAGTCGCACAGCCTGGTTACCTAAACAAACTGATTGGTTTGGCTTGTATACTACTGTGTAAGATATAAGTCACAGCAGTGTTATGCCTTGTGCAACTATTATGGCATGCTTAATAGCTTCAATATTCTCAATGGATAAAATTGTGGTTGCCCATTCATCTTGTGCTTGATGACTTGCCCATAATTTGCATTAACTTTTAACAAATGTTTACCATTTCAAATCTGTAAGTGATCTTGCACTCCCTTTTTTTTTTAGTAATTTCCTTTTCCCTTTCTAATGCCCCTTTTAGATCTTCCATCTTATTGCCCTTCTGTGAATTACCTACTGGGAATTCAGCTGTATATGGCAAGCTATAATCAGTGAACTCAAATTTTCCTTTAAATTCCTCCATCCAAGTCTTTGATTACCTGGTATCAATGCATACTGTGTTAACTAATCTTAAATAATTTTCCTTCCCTCTATTTAGACCGTGTCCTGAGATTTTCTAGATTACCAACCCACAGGTGGTTTGTATCAGTTGTCAAAGCAGAGTTTGTCAGGACAATCTGTTTATATTTGTACTGGAGGCTTGACTAATCTTTCCAACACCCAGTAATTATTTAGAATTTGTATTTGTTCAGTTTTATCAAATATCAGAGGATACCAAAAGTTTTTTTTCCAGATATACATAGAATAAAAGAAAAATGAAAGTAGGTAACGCACCACTGAAAAATGATGCTGGCAGGGTAATCATTTGGGACAAGGAAATGACGGACAAACTGAATAAGTATTTTGCATAAGTCTTCACTGTGGAAGACACTAGCAGTATGCTGAAGGTTCAATAGTGACAGAGCAGAAGTGAGTGTAGTTGCTACTACTATGGAGTGGGTGATTGGGAAAACTGAAAGTTCTAAAGGTAGCTAAGTTAACTGAACCAGGTGAACTACTCCCTTGAGTCCTGAAAGAGGTAGCTGAAGAGACTGTAGAAGCATCTTTCAAGATACTAGATTCTGGCATGGTTCTGGAAAATTGCAAATGTCACACCACTCTTCAAGAAAGGAAGGAGGCAGAAGAAAGGAAATTATAGACCAGTTAGCCTGACCTCATTGGTTGGGAAGATACTGGATTTGATAGTTAAGGATGTGGTTTTGGGTACTTGGAAGCACATGATAAAATAGTCTGTAATCAGCATGATTTCCAAGGGAAAATATTGCCTGACAAATCTGTTGGAATTCTTTGTAGAAATAACAAGCAGGATAGACAAAGAATTGGTAGATGTTGTGTACTTGGATTTTCAGAAGGCCTTTGACAAGGTGCCACACATAAAGTAGATTAACAAGGTAAGAGCCCATGGTATTACAGGAAATATACTAGCATGGATATAGCATTTGCAGGAGGTGAAGAGTGGGAATAAAGGGAGCCTTTTCTTATTGGCTTCTAATGACTAGTGGTGTTCTGCAAGGTCACTTGTTTTTAATGTTGTATGTCAATGATTTGGATGACAGAATTGATGGCTTTGTGGCCAAGTATGCAGACGATACGAAGATCGGTGGAGGGGCAGGTAGTGTTGAGGAAGCAGGGACTTGGACAGATGGGGGAGTGGACAAAGAAGTGGCAGATGGAATACAGTGTTGGAAAGTGTATGGTCATGCACATTGGTAGAAGGAATAAACGTGTA
This sequence comes from Mobula hypostoma, assembly GCF_963921235.1. NCBI lineage: Eukaryota > Metazoa > Chordata > Chondrichthyes > Myliobatiformes > Myliobatidae > Mobula > Mobula hypostoma. Next base: position 45,973,919 of record NC_086102.1, read on the forward strand.
GAGTATTTTCTAAGTGGGGTTTAAAATTCAAATATCCAGTGTGCAAAGAGACTTGGGAGTCCTAAAGGTTAATTTGCAGGTTGAATAAGTGGTGAGGAAGGTAAGTGCAATGTTAGCATTCATTTCAAGAGGACTAGAATGTAAAAGCAAGGATGTAATTCTGAGGCTTTATAAGGCACTGGTGAGGCATCATTTGGAGCCTTGTGAGCAGTTTTGGGTCCTTTGAGAAAGCATGGGCTGAGATCGGAGAAGGTTCACAGGAGGTTCAAGGAATGATTCCACAAATGAAAGGCCTATTGCATGAGGAGCGATTGCTGGCTCTGGGCCTTTATTCACTGGAATTTAGAATGAGGGAGTTCTCATTGAATTCTAACGAGATTGAAAGGCCTAGATAGAGTGGATATGGAGAGGATGCTTACCATGGTGGGACAGCCTCAGATGAGAATATCTTTAGAACAGAGATGAGGAATTTCTTCATTCAGAAGGTGGTGAATCTGGAATTCCTTGCCGCAGGTGGCTGTGGAGGCCAGGTCATTGGATGTATTTAAGGTGGAGGTTGATGGGTTCTTCATTAGTCTGGTGTGAAAGGTTGCAGGAAGAAGGCAGGAGAATGGGGTTGAGAGGGAAGTAGATCAGCCATAATGAAATAGCGGAGCAGTCTCAATAGGCCAAATGGCCTAATTCTGGTCCTATTTTTGATTTGTGGGTGTTCATTTGGAATTGGAAATCATTTCTTAAAGTACATGGATTTTTAATTTTATTTTTAAAAATTGTTCTAGGTAAATGCAAGTGTTGAGCTTGTGTAATTTTTCTCAATGAATAACTAACAAAATACCCAACTGAAGTTGAATAATTTTTGTCTATTTGAAGAACATTAAAGTTGCTCTACCTACAGTAAATTGCACACCTCTTGCATCACTTGTTACGTACCCCGTAACTGGGTTGCCAAACCAGCAGAAATGGATCACTCAGTTGGAGTCTGGATTACTAGAACTAAGAAAGTTTTATTAAAGAAACAAGCAACACAGTACTCTAATCAAAAGGATAATGAATGCAACAGTTCAGCAAGGATAAACATACATGTACACAGAATTAAGATGACAGGATCAATCAAGCTCTATCGTTGTCTAGGGGTAAATGACCAGTTTCAAAGTGACGCAAAGTTCAGTTCAATTTAGTTCAGTTCAGTTCGCAGTAATCGCTGCCGTGGCGATGGACAGTGGGGGGAAGGAGAGAGAGAGCAAAAATGAATGAATATTCAAGGCTTCCAGACAGACCTTCGCAGTCAGCTTTCGGGCGAGTCCTTTGTGATGTCATCTGAGGTCACCGACCGTGACCCCTCCGTTTCCAGATACGATCGTTTCCCTGCGCTGAACCTGGCACCCAGGCAAGGGTGGACACACACCAGGTTCCCGCCGATTGTGCCTTTCCACCCTGTGCGTTTATGGCCCGGCACTTCCCACCGACTTGTGAGAGACGCATCGCTTCCAGGGTCTTGTTACCTCAGGTGTCGTGTGTGTCGCCTTGGCGAACCTGTCCCTTTTTATCCCCCTGCTGGGGTATCGCCTGTCCATCACTTCAAACAGTTCAGGGTTCAAAGGGGGAGCCGCTCTTGACAGCTCTCTCCTTCTGTTATTCTCTCTCCCGTCCCTTCATTACACATCTCCAAGTGCTGCTCCATTGTTTTCCTTATCTCTCTCTCTCCTGGAGACAGGTGGCAGACCAACTGCTGATCCCACCGGTGCCAGCACAGGACAGCTACATCTTAATCTATGTGTATTCTTGTCACACACCGAACACTTGAAGTTCAATAAACTGCATCCAATATCATACCAAACAATGCATTTTGGATGGGCATTTGAGGGTAGTTTGCTGTTGACTTAGAATGTAGATGTTTCCCAACGCTTTGCTCAAGAAAATTTTTGTTAATATCTTGTGGGCAAGAGCTTTAGTGATTTTTTTTCCCCCCTAGACAGGAAATGTACTAGTGGAATGGTAGAATTTTTAATAAATGCATTAGACAGGATCCAGCTCTTCACTGCTGAAACTAAAGCATCCTTTTCATCTGTTTTGCATGATTTCCAACCACATGAGTTCAGGGACTGTACAAGTTCAGGGACAGATGGCAGAGATTAAGTTCATAAGAAAGTTTTAGGTGCTCTTGCCGCATCACACAGAGGGCTTAAAATATTTCCAAAAGTTAAATGTAAATTATTGAACAAACGTAAACAACAACAGGAATTCTGCAGATGCTGGAAATTCAAGCAACATACATCAAAGTTGCTGGTGAACGCAGCAGGCCAAGCAGCATCTATAGGAAGAGGCGCAGTCGACGTTTCAGGCCGAGACCCTTCGTCAGGACTAAAACTCTTCCTTCAGTTAGTCCTGACGAAGGGTCTCGGCCTGAAACGTCGACTGCGCCTCTTCCTATAGATGCTGCTTGGCCTGCTGCGTTCACCAGCAACTTTGATGTATGTTGCATGTAAATTATTGAGTTGCTTGCAGAGGCATTTGTGTTCAAGACCATCTGAGGAAAACAGTATTAAAAGTGGAAGTGTCCGAAGTGAAAGTTGTTGGAGTGGGGCAATGTTAGTGGTCGGGGTTTTGGCTCAACAGGCTTGGTCAAGCACAGATGCAGACTCGCTTAAGTGCTTTTTTTCTGTTAGTGCATAACTAGTATGCTCAGAATGGGCCCAGAGTTGGTGGTATATTCCTTGTATGAGATGTCCAATCTCCCTGGTAACTACATCTGCACAGTGCACTGAGATACACCTCCTTGGAGACCATGTTGAAGATCTGGAGCTGAAGATTGATGACCTTCAGCTCATGCAGGAGAATGAGGAGGTGATTAATAGGAGTTAAAAGGAGATAGTCACCCTATATTGCAGGAGGGAAGTAACTGGGTGACTGTCAGGAGAGGGAAAGGATACAAAGCAAAGTACCTCTGTGGCCGTTCCCTCAATAATAAGTAACCACTTTGGATATTGTGGATGTGGGGAAACTTACCAAGGAGAAGCCACAATGAGCAGGTCTCTGGAACTGAGTCTGGTTCTTGAGGCTCAGAAGGGAAGGAAGAAGCAGCAAGCTAATGGGGGAAATTCGTTGCTAGAGGAACAGAAAGGAGGTTCTGTGACAAGATTCCTGGATGATTTCTTTTCTCCTGGATGCCAGGGCCGGGGACATCTTGGATCGAGTCCACCGCATTCTTAAATGGGAGGGTGAACAGCCAGAGGTCATGGCTACGTTGGTGCCAATGACATGGGTAGGATAGGTGATGAGGTCCTGTAAAGTGAGTTCAGGGAGTTAGGTGCTAACTTAATGGACAAGACCTCCAGGATTGTGATCTTAGGATTGCATCCCATGTGATGTGCTAGTGAGTCCAAACAGGAAGATCATACAATTTAACGCTTGGATATGGAGTTGGTGCAGGAGGCAGGGCTTCAGATTTTTGGATCATTGGGTTCTTCCAGTGAAGGTAGAACTTGTATAGAAGGGACTGTTTGCATCCAAACTGGAGGGGGCTAGTATCCTATTGGGAACATTTGTTGGTGTTGCATGGAGGAGTTAAACCAGAGTTGCAGGGATGTGGGAACCAGAGTACCAAAACAGATAGTAGAGTGATTTTGGAGAAAGATATTATTAAGCCTACATACAAGGTCAGAATTTATACGGTTGAGCATGGTGTAATTAATGCTCTCAGCTGCATATATTTCATTACAGGAGTATCGTAGGAAAGGCTGATGAGCTTAGGACACGGGTCAGCGTGTGGAATTATGATATTGTAGCCATTAATGAGACTTGTTTGCAGAAGGGGTAAGACTGGCAGCTCAGTGTTCTGAGGTTCTGTTGTTTTAGGTGTAATAGAGCAGGAGGGGTTAAGGAGGGAGGGGTGGCATAACTAGTCAGGGGGAAAATCACAGCAGTACTCAGAAGACAGACAGAAGAGCTTGTCCAGTGAGTCTTTACGGATGAGAAAGGTATGACCACATTAATGATATATTATGGACCACCCAACAATTCACAGGAATTAGAATAGCACATTTGTAGCATGAAACAAGGTTGTAATAGTAGATGATTTTCACTTTCCACATGTTGACTGGGACTCCCATAGTGTAGAAGGGCTGGATGGGAAAGAGTCAAATGTATTCAGGAACGTTTCCTTAATAGAAGTCCCAACTAGAAAGTGTGATACTAGACTCTTGTTAGGGAATGAGACAGCAGGTAACAGAAGTTTCTGTAAGGGAACACTTTGCGTCTAGTGATCATAATGCCTTTATGGAAGAAGGTAAGTCTAGTCCTCGAGTTGAGATTTTAAATTGGAGTTAGGCCAATTTTGGTATCAGAAAGGATCTGGCAAATGTGCATTGGGATAGGTTGTTTTCTGGCAAAGGTGAACTTAGTAAATGGGAGGCTTAAAAACGTGAAATTTTACTATGGAGGCCAAACAGAAATTGGAAGAACATCTCGTATTCTGCCTGGATAGCATGCAACTTAAAGATTTAAATATTGAATTTTTCAATTCAGGTGACACACAGTCCCAATGCTTTCCTCCCACACATCCACAAGGGTCAGCAAATTTGAAGTCCTCGGTGTTATAATTTGAGAGGATTTGTCCTGGGTCCTGATGAAGAAAGCATGGTAGCACCTTTACTTCCTTTGAAGTTTGCAAAAATTCAACATGTCATCTAAAACTTTGACAAATTTTGTTAGGTGTAGTGGAGAGTTTTCTGATTGGTTGCATCACGGCCTGGTATGGAAACATCAGTGCTCTTGAAAGCAAAATCCTGTATAAAAAAAAAAGTAGTAGATATGATCCAATCCATCATGGGTAAAGCCCTCCCTATCATTGAGTATCCACCATCAAGGACCCCCACCACCCAGGCCATGCTCTCTTCTCCCTGCTGCCATAAAGAAGAAAGTTCAGGAGTCTCAGGACATACACCACCAGGTTCAGGAACAGTTATTACACCTCAACCATCAGGCTCTTGAACCAGAGGGGATAACTTCACTCAGCCCATCAAATAAATTGTTCCCACAACCTACTCACTTAAAAGGATTCTTCATCTCATGTTCTTGATATTTATTACTATTTTATTTTTATTTTTTCTCAGCTCAAGCTAGTAACACCTGAGGTACAGGCATAGCCAAGCACACTCATTCCTCAATGGCTAGGAACTTTCAGACTATTCTAGTGGTGTATAGTATTGTGGCTTTCTGTAGGTTTGCATAAATATTGCTATATAGGCCTAACTGTTTAATGCTATTGTGTAGTGTCTTGGGGATGATACCAGCTGTAGATATTACTATCAGGACAATGTGTACTCTGTTCATGTTCTATAGTCTTTCAATTTCCTTTTTTAATTCAGCATATTTCTGGTGTTTGTCGCTTATTGATTCCTCTGTTATTTGTGTTTGGAATGGCTATATTTATTAAGTAGATGGTTAATATGGATTGTCGTACCTATAATAATGGATCAGTCATAATTTATAGGACTCTGACTGTAAAACTGGTTCAGGCTTGCATTTATAGTAAGGTGTGGTGCCTTTTGGGTTTGTATTTTAAAGCAAGATTTTGATGACTGATGTTTGCCACTTGATTGTACCTGTATAAGAAATCAGATTTATTATTATTTATTTTTCCTTTATTTGCACAGTTTGTGTTTTTTTTGCACATTGGTTGTTTGTCCTGTTGGGTATGATCTTTCATTGATTCTATTGTTTCTTGTATTTACTGTGTTTGCCCACAAGAAGTGGAATCTCAAGGTTGTATATGATGACATACTTTGATCATAAATTTACTTTGAACTTATTTTTCTACTTTTGTCTGCTTTTCTCATTTCTGCCCCTACCTGGCTACATCAGTCCATCAATCCCTCCCCACTTAGTTACATGTATCACCTACCAGCCTGTACCAATATATTATGACATATTGGCAATTTATGCTGTGCTCTCTCTGTACTAATGCAAGGTCTCAACTCAAAATGTCAACTTGTACCTCGTTTTGCTCCCACAGATTTTGCTTGAGCTCGTCCATCATTCTGTTGTTTTATAAAATATCCATTTACTTATAGTACATACTGAATTTTTTTTGGGTGATTCTGTTCTTCATAATTCAGAACTGTACACCTAGTGCTGCTTTCAGGGGCTGTTTTTAAGATTTGTCACTTTAATGTGTGTCTACTGCAATATTTTGGTATATATTGGGGCAGTTTGGCCTATACTGTATCATTCTGTGGCAGATTATAAACAATGAGATTACTGAGTTTCTGGTTTTACTTGCAGAATTTCTGTAAGTTTATCAAATTAAAACTGATCATTGAAATTTATCTTGCAGGATGATAACTGGGGTGAAACCACAACAGCCATCACAGGGACTTCAGAGCACAGTATATCACAAGAAGACATTGCAAGGATCACAAAGGATGTGGATGATAGTGGGCTGGACTGCACTCGACATTTAGGGATAGCCATCGCTGCTGTGCTTGGGATACTGGTCTTTTTGTCTCCCATTGCCTTTATGGTGCTGCCTCAAGTACTGTGGCGGGAAAAGCTTGACCCATGTGGTACTGTATGTGAAGGGCTGTTCATCTCTGTCGCCTTCAAGCTACTCATCCTTCTCATCGGAACCTGGGCACTCTTCTTCCGCAAACCAAAGGCACAGATGCCACGGGTTTTTGTGTTCCGTGCACTCCTAATGGTGCTGATTTTTGTGTTTGTGGTTTCTTATTGGCTATTCTATGGTGTACGCATTCTGGATTCAAGAGATCCAAATTATCAGGGAATTGTTCAGTATGCAGTTTCACTGGTAGATGCCCTCTTGTTTATCCACTATCTGGCAATTGTGCTACTGGAATTGCGTCAACTGCAGCCTATGTTTACTGTGAAAGTCACTCGGTCAACTGATGGAGAATCCCACTTTTACAGTGTGGGCCTACTGAGGTACGTAATGGAAATGGCTCAAAGGAACTTTTTTTGTTGCCAGTAAAGTTTTACCCTTGCTGATTTTTTTCCCTTCAGTTGTACTTGCTTTTCAATGTGCCCAATAAGGCTATTTAAGAGCTTGGGTTAAAATTTAAATCCCCAAGTAAAAGTTAGCATTGGACTGTTGTGTGAATCATAGGTTAATGTGTAAATGAATATTGAATATGGGTTTGTAATTGGTTGTTCAGTGTAAATATTATTAGCTAATACTTTTAACATGCTAAAATATAGTATAGTACTCGAAAGTTAGTGAGAATAGCATATTGAAGAGCTGCAACTAATTGGGGATCACCAAAGAAAGAAGAGGAAAAGAAAAATCATATTTCATAGAGACCACACGGCTGCCATGAATGGTTGAAAAGTTTGCATTGTTGACCTATAGATCCTCTTTTACAAAGTACTATGCTGATTTGATGAATGGTGTGCTGAAAATGGCAGTTTGCTTTTTTTCACTTTGCAGTAGATGCCAGTGTTAATTATCTGTGTTAAATCCCAGGAGTTTATTACTTTAGATTTATGGTCAAATTATAATAAAGTTAATGATCTTTAGACAATTGCTAGTTTTAAAAGGTTGTTTTGGAGTTTAACTATTCATGAATTTCTGCATTGTCCTCTTTGTAATCAGCATATATGAATTGTATCCCATTTCTACTTCCTTCACCTGCTGAGTGAAAGTTGTTATAAATTGGAGCAACTGGGCTTGTATACTCTGGAATTTAGAAGGCTGAGAGGGGATCTTATTGAATCATATAAGATTATTAAGGGATTGGACAGGCTGGAGGCAGGGAGCATGTTCCCGCTGATGGGTGAGTCCAGAACCAGAGGCCACAGTTTAAGAATTAGGAGTAGGCCATTTAGAATGGAGTTGAGGAAAAACTTTTTCACCCAGAGAGTGGTGGATATATGGAATGCTCTGCCCCAGAAGGCTGTGGAGGCCAAGTCTCTGGGTGCTTTCAAGAAGGAGATAGATAGAGCTCTTAAAGATAGCAGAATCAAAGGTTATGGGGATAAGGCAGGAACTGGATACTGATTGTGGATGATCAGCCATGATCACAGTGAATGGCGGTGCTGGCTCGAAGGGCCGAATGGCCTACTCCTGCACCTATTGTCTTTGTCTATAAGTTATAAACTAATTTGGCATTATTTGATAGAATCAATCGTGTTAGCCATCAAAAAAGGAAGGGTAATGTAATCCTCTCCCTGAATGACTGACAGAGTAGTGCAACTGTATCAGAAATAGAACCTGAATCCATCTTGTTACCTTTATTTAATATTCCCAATTTCATTAACAAACTAGTTGAAATGTGATCTTTTCAGCTTTTACCTCCCCATTCTGTGATTGCTTTCTTAGTTTGTATAACTAAAGTGAATTCTTTTTCTTTAACTGCACACCCTACCACCAACTTACAAAATACAGAGAAAGTTGAATTAAATCTAGTGGTGATTATCTAATCTTTAATATAAAAACTGGAAGGTGTTAGGAAGACCATAATCATTCATAGTACTACATTGCATTTTTTTTTTAGATAGCAGTTCGCTATAAGGTAACCTATTGCAATTATACTTAGATTCCCAAGTCTTACTTCGGCACTGTCCCAGATATGATCGTTTAATAGCAATCTAATAACTTTCTTTTTCTGTCTAACTTAATGTACCAAGTGCTGAAAAGGTCTGAGGACATTAGAAATAGGTGCAGGAATAAGTTATTTGGCCCTTCAGACTTGTTCTACCAGTTCTCTTGTACTATCATAATTTAGCATTATCTTCAGATTCTTTGAGTCCTTTATCAATAGATTTCTGGATGTTATCTGTTTCTATATTATTTCTTCTATCAGACTTCTGGGCTATTGGAACCTGCTTCCTCTTGCATGTTTATTATGCATCTCTTTAATTGTTCAGGTTTATGCCTTCTGTTTATTTGTTTTAGCAGCTTGTCTCCTTCTGGTCTCGTTTTCAGAAAGTTTTTCCTTTTTTATTGTTCCTTTATGAATGTTTATCAATAATATGTTCCATTCTTGATAGTTCTGAAGCATGGACTGGCTTCATTCTGCTTTTGGTTTCCAATGCATATACATTAGTTTCATGGAGATGAGAGAAAACACAGATGCTGGAACCTGGAGCAATATTCTGCTAAAGGATCGAGTAGTATCAATCTTGATGCAGAATTTCGGCCTGAATGATCAACAATTCCTTTTCTCCCACAAATGCTACTCAAAGCAGCCCCAAACCATGAAGTTCCTTCCTCCATACTTCACAGTTGGGATGAGATATTACTGTTCATGTTCAGTGCCCTTTTTTCCTCCAAACATGGCGGTGTGCATTTCTGCCAGAAAGTTCAATTTTTGTTTCATCTGTCCACAGAACATTGTCCCAGAAGCATTGGGAACATCTAGGTGGTCTTTTGCAAGCTTAAGACAGGCAGCAATGTTGTTGTTTTTTTTTGGAGAGCAGTAGTTTCCTCCCTGGTGTCCTTCCGTGAATACCATTTTGTTCAGTGTTTTTCTTATAGTGGACACGTGAACAGAGACTTTAGCAAGTTGTATAGATTTTTGCAGGTCTTTTGCTGTTACCCTTTCTGTGTCTTTTTTAAGGCATCTCAACAACTCACACCTCCAATCTATCTCATTGATTGGACCACATGACTCCAAATAACTTCTGTTAGATGGCATTATCCCAGAGGTTCAGATACTTTTTTGAACCTAGACTGTGAATGTTTAAATGGTGTACTTAGTAATGATGAGAAGTAGCACAATTGTTTGTGTGTTGTTAGTTTAGGCAGATTGTGTTTGTCTATTATTGTGACTTGGATGAAGATCAAACCACATTTTATGGGTAATTAATGCAGAAAACCAGAAAATTATAAAGGGTCCACAAACTTCCTTGCAACTGTAGGAGCAGAATTAGGCCATTAGTCCCATCGCGTCTGCTCTGCCATTCCATCATGTCCGATTTATTATCCCCCTCACCCCTCTTCTCAAGCCTTCTGTCTGTAATCTTTGATAACCAACAGCCTGTCCACCTCCACTTTAAATATATCCAAAGACTTGGCCTCCACAGATGTCTATGGCAATGAATTCCACAGATTCACTACCCTCTGTTGAAAGAAATTCCTTCTCTGTTCTAAATGGACATCCCTCTATTCTGAGGCTGTGCCTTCTGGTCCTCCACTACCGGAAGCATTCTCTTCACGTCCACTCTAGCCTTTCAATATTCAATATATTTCTACGAGAACGACCCCCTACCCCCTGCCCAATCTTCTAAAGTTCAGCGAATACAGGCCTGGAGCCATCAAATTCTTCTCGTATGTTAACCCTTTCATTCCCAGAATCATTCCCGTGAACCTCCTGGAGCTTCTCCAAGGCCAGCGCATCTTTCCTTAGATGAGGGCCTAAAACTGCTCTCAATACTCAAGTGTGGTCTGATCAATACCGTATAAAGCATTGCATCCTTGCTTTTATGTTCTAGTTCTTGAAATGAATGCTATATCGCATTTGCATTCCTTGCACCAATTCAACCTACAAGTTAACCTTAGGAAATCCTGCACAAAGTCTCCCAAGTCCCTTTGCACCTGTAACTTTTTAGAATTTTTTTCCCCTTTTAGAAAATAGTCCACACCTTTATTCCTTCTACCAAAGTGCATGATCATATACTTCCCTATGCTATATTTAATCTGCCACTTCTTTACCCATTCTCCTAAGTCTTTCTGCAAAGTCACTACTTTCTCAACCCTACCTGCCCCTCCACCTATCTTCGTATCATCCGCAAACTTGGCCTCAAAGTCATCAATTCCATTATCCAAACATTAACATTTAACATGAAAAACAGCAGCAATAGAATGGTTTTTATCTTGTTATACTGCTTTATGTGTGGCATCTTGTCAAAGCCTTCTGAAAATCCAAGTAAGCAACACCGACTGACTCTTTGTCTATCCTACTTGTTATTTCTTCAAAGTACTCCCAACTAATTTGTCAGGCATGATTTCCACTATGCTGACCTTGGCTTATTTTATTATGTGCTTCCAAAATACCTCAGCATCTTCCCAACCACTGAAGTCAGTCTAGCTGGCTTATAATTTCCTTTTTCTGTTCCTTCCCTCCTTATAAGATTTTTCAGTCTTCTGGAGCCATTCCAGAATGTAGTGATTCTTGGGAAATCACTACTAATGCCTCTTCAATCTTATCAGCTACCTCTTTCAAAACCCTGAGGTGTCTTCCATTTGGTCCAGTTGACTTGTCTATCTTCATATCTTTCAGCTTCCCAAATACCACCTTCTTAGTACTTTATACATATTAAGCTTGTCTGCCATTCCCACGTTACTACTTCTCCAACTTAATTTTCCAGTGGTCTGATATCCACTTCTGCCTCTTTTACTCTGTGTATACATCTCGGGAAAAAAACTTCATATATCCTCTTAGTGGCTAGCTTACCTTCAAATTTCATCTTATGACTTTTTATAAGAAAGGACAGACAGGTGGGCAGAGGGGGTGGGGTGGCTCTGTTGGTGAGGAATGAAATTCAGTCCCTTGTGAGGGGCGACATAGAATCAGGAGATGTAGAGTCAGTATGGATAGAACTGAGAAATTGTAAGGGCAAAAAGACCCTAATGGGAGTTATCTACAGGCCCCCAAACAGTAGCCTGGATATAGGGTGCAAGTTGAATCCAGAGTTAAAATTGGCATGTCACAGAGGTAATGCTACGGTTGTTATGGGGAATTTTAACATGCAGGTAGACTGGGAAAATCAGGTTGGTACTGGACCCCAAGAAGGGGGGTTTGTGGGGTGCCTCCGAGTTGAATTCTTAGAGCAGCTTGTACTGGAACCTACCAGGGAGAAGGCAATTCTGGTTTTAGTGTTGTGTAATGAACCGGATTTGATAAGGGAACTCGAGGTAAAGGAGCCATTAGGAGGTAGTGACCATAATATGATTAATCTACAATTTGAGAGGGAGAAGGGAAAATCGGAAGTGTCAGTATTGCAGTTGAACAAAGGGGACTGTGGAGCCATGAGAGAGGAGCTGGCCAAAGTTGACTGGAAAGATACCCTAGCAGGGATGACAGTGGAACAGCAATGGCAGGTATTTCTGGGAATAATATGGAAGGTGCAGGATCAGTTCATTCCAAAGGGGAAGAAAGATTCTAAGGGGAGTAAGAGGTGACCGTGGCTGACAAGGGAAGTCCAGGATAGTTTAAAAATAAAAGAGAAGTAGTATAACATAGTAAAGATGAGCAGGAAGCCAGAGGATTGGGAAACTTTTAAAGAGCAACAGAGGATAACTAAAAAGGCAATACGGGGAGAAAAGATGAGCGATGAAGGCAAGCTAGCCAAGAATATAAAGGAGGATAGTAAAAGCTTCTTTAGGTATGTGAAGAGGAAGAAATTAGTTAAGACCAAAGTTGGGCCCTTGAAGACAGAAACGGGTGAATTTATTATGGGGATCAAGGAAATGGCAGATGAGTTGAACAGGTACTTTGGATCTGTCTTCACTAGGGAAGATGCAAACAATCCCCCAGATGTAATAGTAGCCGGAGGACCTAGGGTAACGGAGGAACTGAAAGAGATTCACATTAGGCAGAAAATGGTGTTTTTGACTGATGGGACTGAAGGCTGATAAATCCCCAGGGCCTGATGGTCTGCACCCCAGGGTACTTAAGGAGGTGGCTCTAGAAATCGTGGACGCATTGGTAATCATTTTCCAATGTTCTATAGATTCAGGATCAGTTCCTGAGAACTGGAGGGTAGCTAATATTATCCCACTTTTTAAGAAAGGAGGGAGAGAGAAAACGGAATTACAGATCAGTTAGCCTGACATCAGTGGTGGGGAAAATGCTGGAGTCAATTATAAAGAATGAAATAGCAGCACATTTGGATAGCAGTAACAGTATCGGTCCGAGTCAGCATGGATTTATGAAGGGGAAATCATGCTTGATATTCTGGAATTTTTTGAGGATGTGACTACGAAAATGGGCAAGGGAGAGCCAGTGGGTGTAGTGTACCTGGACTTTCAGAAAGCCTTTGATAAGGTCCCACATAGGAGATTAGTGGGAAAAATTAGAGCACATGGTATTGGGGGTAGGGTACTGAAATGGATAGAAAATTGGTTGGCAGACAGAAAATGGGTCCCTTTCAGAATGGCAGGCGGTGACTAGTGGGGTACCGCAAGGCTCGGTGCTGGGACCGCTGCTATTTACAATATACATTAATGATTTAGATGAAGGGATTAAAAATAACATTAGCAAATTTGCAAATGACACAAAGCTGGGTGGCAGTGTGAAATGTGCGGAGGATGTTGAGATAATGCAGGATGACTTGGACAGGCTGAGTGAGTGGGCAGATGCAGTTTAATGTGGATAAATGTGAGGTTATCCACTTTGGTGGCAAGAACAGGAACGCAGATTACTATTTGAATGGTGTCAAGTCAGAAAAAGGAAGTACAATGAGATCTAGGTGTCCTTGTTCATCAGTCACTGAAAGTAAGCATGCAGGTACAGCAGGCAGTGAAGAAAGCTAATGGCATGTTGGCCTTCATAACAAGGGGAGTTGAGTATAGGAGCAAAGAGGTCCTTCTGCAGTTGTACAGGGTGCTGGTGAGACCACACCTGGAGTATTGTGTACAGTTTTGGTCTCCAAATTTGAGGAAGGACATTCTTGCTAGAGGGAGTGCAGCGGAGGTTCACGAGGTTAATTCCTGGGATGGCGGGACTGTCATATGTTGAAAGATTGGGGCGACTGGGCTTGTATACACTGGAATTTAGAAGGATGAGAGGGGATCTGATTGAAACATATAAGATTATTAAGGGATTGGACACGCTAGAGGCAGGAAACATGTTCCCGATGTTGGGAGAGTCCAGAACCAGAGGCCACAGTTTAAGAATAAGGGGTAGGCCATTTAGAATGGAGTTGAGGAAAAACTTTTTCACACAGGGAATTATGGATCTGTGAAATGTTCTGCATCAGAAGGCAGTGGAGGCCAATTCTCTGGATGCTTTCAAGAAAGAGTTAGATAGAGCTCTTAATGATAGCGGAGTCAAGGGATATGGGGAGAAGGCGGGAACGGGGTACGGATTGTGGATGATCAGCCATGATCACAGTGAATGGCGGTGCTGGCTCAAAGGGCCGAATGGCCTACTCTTGCACCTATTGTCTATTGTCTATTTCCCAATCATCTAACATCTCACTAGTTTTTGCAATATATGCCCTTGCTTTTGGTTTTATGCTCTTTGACTTCCCTTGTCAGCCATGGTTGCCTCAGTCTCCCTTTAGAATATTACTTGATCTTTGGGGTGTTTCTATCCAGCGTGTTTTTTGAATCGCTCCCAGAAACTCCAGCCATTGCTGTTCTATTATTCCTGCTAGTGCCCCCTCCCAATCAGTTTTGGACAGCTCTTCTCTCATGCCTCAGTAATCCCCTTTACTCCACTGTAATACTGATACATCTGACTTTATCTTCTCTCTCTCAAACTCCAAGGTGAATGCTATCATATTACGATCACTGCCTCCAAATGATTTTTTTTTATCTTAAGCTCCCTTATCAAACGTGGTTCATTACAAAACACCCAATCTAGAATTGCCTTTTCCCTGGTGGGCTCGATCACAAACTGCTCTAAAAAGCCATCTCACAAGCTTCCTACAAATTCCCTTTCTTAGGATCCAGCACCAACCTGATTTTCCCAATCTACCTGCATATTGATATCCCCCATGAGTATCCCAACATTGTCCTTTTGATATACCTTTTCTCTCTCCCATTGTAAGTTGTAGCCCACATCCTGTCCACTGTTCAGAGACCTTTAACTCCCATTAGTGTGCTTTTTTACCCTTGCCATTTCTTAACTCTACCCGCTAGGATTCTACATCTTCTGATCCTATGTCATCTCTTTCTAAGGATTTAACTTCATTTTTTACCTCCTGCCCACCTGCCTGACCTTTCAATACAATGTGTACCCTTGGATATTAAGCTCCTAACTATGATCTTCTTTCAGGGACAACTCACCGATGCCCACAATTTCATGCCTGTCAATCTTTACTGTCACCTACCTTATTTCATGTACTACATGCATTCAAATATACTACCTTCAGCCTTGTATACATCACCCTTTTTGATTTGCCCCCATATTACACTCTCTCATCCCACTGATTGCAATTTTTATCATCTGCCTGTCCATCCTCACTGTCTCACTAGACATTGCATCTACTTGTAAACCAACTGCCCCATCCTTAGCCCTATCACTTCAGCTCTTATCCGCCTGTTAAATTAGTTTAAACTGTCCCCAACAGCTCGAGCAATCCTGCCCACAAGGATATTGGTGCCCCAGAAGTTCAGGTGTAATCTGTCCTTTTTGTACAGATCATACCTTCCCCAGAAGAGATCCCAATGATCTAGAAATCTGCAACCCTGTCTCCTGCACCAGTTCTTCAGTCGCACTTTCATCTGCTAAATAATCCTATTCTTGCCCTCACTGGCATTTGGCACAGGCAGCAATCCACAGGTTACTGTGAAGGTCCTGCTTTTCAGCTTTCTACTTAACTCCCTATGTTCTCTCTTCAGTACCTCATCCCTTTTCCTGCCTATGTCGTGGTACCAATATGAGCCATGACTTCCAGCCATTCACACTCCCCCTTGAAAATGCTGTGGATACGATTTGAGAGGCAGCATGCCAACTGGATGTCTGTCACATCCACAGAATCTCCTGTCTGCTCCTCTAATTCCCTGTCGCTATTGTACTTCTCCTCCCCCCCTCCCCCGCCTCCTCTTTTGAGCCAGACTCAGTGCCAGAGACATGGTCACTGCGGCTTCTCCCTGGTAGATAGTTTTCTCTCCCCTCACCCACCTAATAATACTCAAAGTGGTATACTTATTAGTAAGGGGAGTGGCCACAGGGGTACTCTACACTGCTTGTCTATTCAATTTCCCTCTGACAGACAGTCACCTGGCTACCTGCCTCCTGCAACTTGGGTTAGCAACTTTCTGTAGTTCCTATCTGCTCCCTGTAGCTCCTGTCTGTTGCCTCTTCATTCTCCTATATGCACCGAAGGTAATTGAGCTGCAGCTCCAGTTCCTTAACATGGTCTCTAAGGAGCTGCAGCTTGATGTACCTCATGCAGATTTAGTTATCAAGGAGACTGGTGTTCTCCCTGAGTTCCTACATCTTGTACAAAGAACATACCACTAACCCTGGATCCATTCTTAGTGCGCTAGCTATGTACTGATATTCAAAGAGGGGAAGGTTACTTAAAACCACCTGTTCTCGCCGAAGCCTGTTGAACCAAAGCCTCTCACTGTGACGTACATCAGTCTTAAAGCTATACTGGTTTTAAGATGCAAAGGAGGCGGAGAGAGGAAAACTTACAAGCATAAGTTCATATGGAATAAATTGTGTATGTGAAAATGGTAAAAGTAATGATGCGAGGTGAAATGGTATACAAGCACCAGAACATGAGGTCTAGAGGATGTGTAAAGTCAAGCAACACTTATCTAAAATTGTAAAAGGAAAGATTTTGGAAATAAAGAAATAATGGAGTTGTTAAGGTCAAGCAGCATCCACAAATTTTGATTTCATTTATTGCGAATGTTAAAAATCTGAAATCAAAACGAAATATTGCAAATGCTTAAGATGTGAAATTGTTGAATTGTATTCAGTCCAGATGTTGTGTGCTTAATTGGGATGAGATTTTACTCAAGTTTAGATTGAGCTTCATTAATATAGAATCAGGGTGTGATGAAGTGACGCGGGAATTTATGTTCAGCAGCCGAGATGAAAAGCTGTCGTCTGACCTGGGTTTCATCTCTCCAGTGTAGAAAAGACATCATGAGCAAAATATACATGTACTAGGTTGAAAATAATACAAATAAACTCCTGCTTTGCCCAGGAAGAGTGTCTTAAGTCCCATATGATGGGAATGAAGGAGAGAAAGAGCAAGTATTCCCCCACACTTGCATGGACTGGGAAAGGGAGTGTTTGGTGGTGGAGGACATGTGACTTAGAATTCCATGAAGAGAATTGTCTGGAATGCAGGAGGGAGGGGTTGGAGGTGGCTGTTGATTGAGAAGGCTGGGGATTGGAAAGTAAGGACAAGGGAAGCGTGGCTTCTAGGGAGAAGAGAGAAGGCATGAAAACAAAATTACAGGATATTGGGTATGGTGGAGAACTTGACAACTCAGTGTGGGGGAATCATCCATTGGGGGAAATAGAAGGCAAATCAGAAGCAGTAGTGTTGGACACAAGGTGAAATCACGTGTATTTGAAAAATGGAGAGACTTGGGGATCATAATGATCTTCAGAGAAGAAGATGAGCCATCTATATTGTGTTGGAATTATAGTAGCTGAGGAAGGTGAGAAAAAGATAGAAATTGGCTGTATAAGTACTGGTGAGAACTGAAAGCTGCAACAATACAGTCATCGATGTACCATGGAAGAGGGGTAAGTGAAGGTAATGTAGGGTATTTTACCTATCTTCAAAGAAATTGAAAAGCTTTAGGCCCACATAGTTTCCAAATCAATGCCATTTATTTGGAAGAATAGTGTGGATCAGATTTTTCATTGTGACTAGCTCAGATATGTGGAGGAGGACCTACCTACAGGTCTTCAGGAACTGGTTAGCTTCTGTTACCTGTTTGACATCTTCAGGACTAAAGATTAAATGCTGGAAGGTGGATTTGGGGAAGGTAATTCATTTCTGTCAGTCATGATGGATCAAATGGCCTTGTCATAAATGTTTTGATTCTATAGGATAGGAAATTTAACACAGATTACACCAGCTGTTTGAGGTGGAAAAGAGCCAGATAGGGTTATAATTGGATGGATCCATATCGTCAGGAATGCTTAACGAGAGGAATGACTGAATTATGGCCCAAATAGTGGCTACATATTTTATGTTATTGAAAGACTTCAAAATTTGAAATTTAAAAAAAATAAATATTAAAATACAGCAGTTTGGGCTGCATCTGTTGGAGGGGTTCCAGCCACCTCTTCAACCTGGGTGTTAACTTCTTCTCTTCCTATGCGTGTTGCCTGAGCTGGTGAATATTTACAGTATTTGCTGATCCTGCTGTAGATATACTGCATTTGTAGGTTATTTTCAGTGTCCTGTATTTAAGTAGTTGACTGGGGGCATCTGCTGGAAAAAATTCATCATTGCAGTGTTGTGGCAAATCGTATTTTAAAACCCAGGCATTGTAATACTGGTTCTCTCCAGGTTACAGCACAGTCTCATTCCTGTGAACTGTTTATAATCTGGACAGTTTGCAATATGAAATGGGGCTGTGAGCAAAGTCCCTGAGCAGCAGAAGATACATGGAGCTTTGCAGCAGATCGCCAATCCAGACTGTCAGTGCCCCAAACATTGGTCTGTATGTACAGGATGCCCAAAAGATCATAAGATATAGGATCTCAATTAGGTCACTTGGCCCATCAAGCCTGCTCCACCATTCCATCATGGCTGATTTATTAGCCTTCTCAACCCCATTCTCCTGCCTTCTCCCTATAAGCTTTTACTCCCTGACTAATCAAGACCTTGTCGACCTCTGTCTTAAATATACCCTATTACTTAGCCTTCATAGCCAACTATGAAGGCTAACCTTTCAACTTCCCAAGAACCTTCTGCTTGGTAGTAGTAACAACACTCACTTCTGCCCCCTGACATCCTTGCATTTCTGGCATTCTGATGGTGTCTTCCACAGTGAAGAATGATACAAAATACTTATTAAGTTCATCTGCTATTTCTTTGTCCCCCATTACTTCCTCTCCAGTGTCATTTTCCAATAGTCTAACATCCACTCTTGTTTCTCTTTTACTCTTCATATATCTGAGGAAAAAACCCTTTTGTACCCTTTTATACTATTGGCTAGCTTACCTTCATATTTCCCCGTTTCTCTCTTTATGGCTTTTTAAAATTGCCTTCTGATGGTTTTCAAATGCGTCCCAATCCGCTACTTCCCAGATAAGTGGTACATTCATAACCTGGGGAGGATCTGTACTATTGAGTGTTTCACTCAGTGGTAGACTAAAGCTATGGAATATCTATCAGAATCAGGTTTATTAGCACCGGCATGTGACCTGACATTTGTTAACGTAGCAGCAGTTCAATGCAATATATAATCTAGCAGAGAAAACAAAATAATAATAATAAATAATAAATAAACAAGTAAATCAATTACGTATATTGAATAGATTTTTAAACAACGTGCAAAAACAGAAATACTGTATATTTAAAATAAAGTGAAGTAGTGTCCAAAGATTCAATGTCCATTTAGGAATCAGATGGCAGAGGGGAAGAAGCTGTTTCTGAGTCACTGAGTGTGTGCCTTCAGGCTTCTGTACCTCCTACCTGATGGAGGTCATGCCCTGGGTGCTGCAGGTCCTTAGTAATGGACGCTGCCTTTCTGAGACACCACTCATTGAAGATATTCTAGGTACTTTGTAGGTTAGTACCCAAAATGGAGCTGACTAGATTTACAACTTTATGAAGCCTGTCAGAATGCTCTCCACGGTATAACTAAAGAAATGTTTGCGTGTACTAGATTTTAGAACTAGTGGCTAAAAACGTTTATTAAATCACGTCATTGTCCAATGTTGAATTAATTCCAAGTTTAATAAGAACAACAGATTTAATTTTGAGATTCCCATGATGTGACAGGATTTGGCCAGAAAATTGAAGCTATGAATTAGCATTTTGTATAAGTTTAATTATAGGAACATAGAAAATAGGTGCAGGAGTAGGCCATTCGGCCCTTTGAGCCTGCACCGCCATTCAGTATGATCATGGCTGATCATCCAACTCAGAACCCTGTACCAGCCTTCCCTCCATACCCCCGATCCCTTTAGCCACAAGGGCCATATCTAACTCAATGATTAATGAAGACATCTGATGTAAAACAATAATGCATCATCAGTGGGGATGGGAGAGGTTCCGGAGGATTGGAGCTACAGATGTTGTTCCCTTATTCAAGAAAGGGAGTAGAGATAGCCCAGGAAATTATAGACCAGTGAGTCTTACTTCAGTGGTTGGCAAGTTGATGGAGAAGATCCTGAGAGGCAGGAATTATGAACATTTGGAAAGGCATAATATGATTAGGAATAGTCAGCATGGCTTTGTCAAAGGCAGGTCGTGCCTTACAACACACATCAAAGTTGCTGGTGAACGCAGAAGGCCAGGCAGCATCTCTAGGAAGAGGTACAGTCGACGTTTCAGGCTGAGACCCTTCATCAGGACTCCTCTTCCTAGAGATGCTGCCTGGCCTGCTGCATTCACCAGCAACTTTGATGTGTGTTGCTTGAATTTCCAGCATCTGCAGAATTCCTCGTGTTGTGCCTTACAAGCCTGATTAAATTTTTTGAGGATGTGACTAAACACATTGATGAAGGTAGAACAGTAGATGTAGTGTATATGGATTTCAGCAGGGCATTTGATCAGGTGCCCCATGCAAGGCTTATTGAGAAAGTAAGGAGGCATGGGGTCCAAGGGGACCTTGGTTTGTGGATCCAGAACGAGTTTGCACACAGAAGGCAAAGAGTGGTTGTAGGCGGGTCATATTCTGCATGGAAGTTGGTGACCAATTGTGTGCCTCAGGGATCTGTTCTAGGACCCCTTCTCCTCTTGATTTTTATAAACGACCTGGATGAGGAAGTGGAGGGATGGGTTAGTAAACTCGCTGATGACACAAAGGTTGAAGGTGTTGTGGACAGTGTGGAGGGATGTCAGTAGGATGCAAAACTGGGCTGAGAAGTGGCAGATGGAGTTCAACCCAGGTAAGTGTGAGGTGGTTCATTTTGGTAGGTCAAATATGGCAGAATATAGTATTAATGGTAAGACTCTTGGCAGTGTGGAGGATCAGAGGGATCTTGGGGTCCGAGTCCATAGGACACTCAAAGCTGCTGCACAGGTTGACTCTGGTTAAGAAGGCATGTGGTGTTTTGGCCTTCTTCACCCGTGGGATTGAGTTCAAGAGCTGAGAGGTGAATGCTACAGCTATATAGGACCCTGTTCAGACCCCACTTGGAGTACTGTGCTCAGTTCGGATCACCTCACTACAGGAAGGATATGGAAACTATAGAAGGGGTGGAGAGGAGATTTACAAGGATGTTGCCTGGATTGGCGAGCATACCTTATGAGAATAAGTTGAGTGAACTTGGCCTTTTCTCCTTGGAGCAATGGAGGATGAGAGGTGACCTAATTGAGGTATATAAGATGGTGAAAGGCATTGATCATGTGGATAGTCAGAGTCTTTTTCCCAGGGCTGAAATGGCTAACATCAGAGGACACAGTTTTAAGTTACTTGGAATTAGATACAGAGGGGATGTCAAGAGTAAGTTTGTTATGCAGAGAGCGGTGAGTGTGTGGAATGGGCAGGCTGCCGGTGACGGTGGTGGAGGTGGATACAATAGGGCCTTTTAAGAGGCTCCTGGATAGGTACACGGAGCTTAGAAAAATAGAGGGCTAAGGGTAACGAGAGGTAATTTCTAAAGTAGGTAAGTACGTGTTCGGCACAGCATTGTAGGTTTTCTATGTCCTATTTTCTAAATATTAACCAGCAACTAAAAGCAGAAGCAACACACATAAGATGCTGGAGGAACTCAGCAAGCCAGGCAGTATTAATGGAAAAAAAGTACAGTTATGTTTCGACCCGATGCTTAAACTGCTACCACTAGACAGGCTGATAGCAAACTTGGATCTCATCCATTTTTTTGTGCCTCCCTGGTCACTGCTGCTGAGGATATTATAAACATTCGGTGTCCCATCTGACTTTTGCACAGAACCTTCTAGTGGGAATTGTTTGATTGCAATCAGAAGCAAAGCTCTAACCCCAGAGAATCAAAGCAAATTGTTATACCTGTGGCGAGAATCTAGCATGTAATCTCGGGCTCTACATTTGAATTATTAGCCATTGGCTTTTTTTTTACCTTTTTTTGTTTAAACATTACATTGTATTTCTTTATGGTCATTGTATGTCAATAACATGTAACATATCTTTATAATGGAACTTCTTCCAGATCCATGCCTATGTGTTTTTTTCTTTCTTTTTATATCTTTATATTGAATAAGTATACAAAGGGTGAATCATAAAGGCACTAATACACTGTTAGAAATTACAGGAGATATTAATACATAAGAAAAAATTGATACAAACAGTGCAATTTAAACAAAAAATAATATGGTAAAATAATAGTATACTAATTTTTATTTTTATATATATATATCTCAATAGAGAAAAGGAAAAAACCCCAAAAAAAAACCACTGTGAAACTAAACTAAAAGCAAAGCAAAGCAATGGGCTAACCTGGAAACAGGTAGAGTTAAAGAACTTAAAATCACGTCCTCAAACCCGACCTCCATTAGAAACAGTTTTTAAAAAAAGCAAGAAGGGAATATAAATATGGAACAAAAGAGAGAAAAAAAATACATTAAATGAAAATATTGAATAAAAGATCCCCAGGTCTGTTCAAATTTAAGTGAGGAATCATAAAGATTGCTTCTAATTTTTTCCAAATTTAAGCATAATATCGTCTGAGAAAACCAAAAAAAGGTAGTTGGAGCTTTAGGCTCTTTCCAATGTTGTAAGATACATCTTTTCGCCATTAAAGTAAGAAATGCAATCAATCTATGGGCTGAAGGGGAAAGATTACTGGAAATTTTAGGTAATCCAAAGATAGTAGTAATAGGATGAGGAGAGATATCTATATTCAATACCTTTGAGATAATATTAAAAATGTCTCTCCAAAAAGTTTCCAGAGTAGGACAAGACCAAAACATATGAGTTAAAGAGGCTATCTGCCCCGGACATCTATCACAAAAAGGATTAATATGAGAATAAAAACGAGCTAATTTATCTTTGGACATATGTGCTCTATGAACAACTTTAAATTGAATTTGGGAATGTTTAGCACAGATAGAGGAAGTATTGACTAATTGTAAAATCTGCCCCCAGTCATCCACGGAAATAATAGAACCCAATTCTTGTTCCCACTCTGACCTAATCTTATCAAATGGAGCTTTCCTAAGTTTCATAATAATATTATAAATAATAGCCGTTGCACCCTTCTGACATAGATTAAGGTTAATTATAGTATCTAAGATATTTGTAGGAGGGAGCATTGGAAAGGAAGAAAGTATAGTACTTAGGAAATTTCTAACTTGAAGATATCTAAAAAAATGTATTCTTGGTAAATTATATTTATTAGATAATTGTTCAAAAGACATAAGGGAGCCATCTAAAAATAAATCCAAAAACCGTGAAATACCCTTAGTCTTCCAAATTTGAAACGTACGATCCGTGAAAGAGGGAGGAAAAAATGTTACCTAAAATAGGGATCGCTAGCCCAAATTGATTGAGATCAAAAAATTTTCTGAATTGAAACCAAATACGCAAAGGTATATTTAACTATCGGGTTAGAGACCAGTTTGAGGCGTTTCAAATCAAAAGGAAGAGAGGAACCTAAAATAGAGCCAAGTGCATAGCCCTGAGCAGGTTGTAATTCCAGTACTACCCATTTAGGAATGGATAGTGTATCTTGGTCAAGTAACCAAAATTTCGTATGTCGAATATTAATTGCCCAATAATAGAATCTAAAGTTAGGTAATGCTAGACCTCCATCTCTCTTGGCTTTCTGTAAATGTATTTTACCCAATCTCAGGTTTTTATTTTGCCAAATAAATGAAGAAATTTTAGAGTCAACTTTATCAAAAAAAGATTTTGGAACAAAAATAGGTAATGCCGGAAATATATATAAGAATTTTGGCAGAATAAACATCTTAACTGCATTAATACGACCAATCAAAGTTAAATATAATGGAAACCATTTAGATGAAAGTTGAGTAATATGATCAATTAAGGGTAAAAAATTAGTCTTAAATAAATCTTTGTGTTTACAAGTAATTTTAATCCCAAGATATGAGAAATAATTATTAATCAATTTAAACGGAAAGTTATGATATAAGGGAAGTTGTTTATTAATCGGAAAGAGTTCACTCTTACTAAGATTTAATTTATAACCTGAAAAAAGACTAAATTGTGCTAATAAATCTAAAGCAGCAGGGATAGATTTTTGAGGATTAGAAATATATAAAAGTAAGTCATCAGCATAGAGTGATATTTTATGGGACTTTAAGCCCCGAGTTATCCCAATAATATTTGGAGATTCTCGGATGGCAATTGCAAGAGGTTCTAATGCAATATCAAATAATAAAGGACTAAGAGGACAACCTTGTCAAGTACCTCGAAAAAGAGGGGGAAAAGGGTGAGCTTAAAGAGTTAGTACGGACCGAGGCCATAGGAGAATGATATAACAGTTTGATCCAGGATATAAATTTCGAGCTAAAATTAAACATTTCAAGCACCTTAAATAAGTAAGGCCATTCTACTCTATCAAAGGCTTTTTCAGCATCTAAAGAGATAACGCACTCAGGAACATTTTGTGAGGGGGTATAAACAATATTTAACAGTGTGCGAATGTTATAGAAAGAGTAACGACCTTTAATAAAACCCGTTTGGTCTTCCAAAATAATAAAAGGGAGTACTTTTTCTAATCTGCTAATAATTTAGAAAAAATTTTAAAATCAACATTTAATAAAGATATTGGTCTATAAGATGCACATTGAGCAGGATCTTTATCCTTTAATATTAGAGAGATTGACGCTCTATAAAAGGACTCAGAAAGTTTACCAATTTTTAGTGAAGCCTCCAAAACCCTACAGAACCAACGGATTAATGAAGGTGCAAAAAACTTATAAAATTCCACGGTAAACCCATCAGGGCCAGGAGCTTTCCCCAGGTTCATAGAGGAAATAACATTCTTAATCGCATCAGTAGTAATGGGAGTATCAAGCATAGAAGACATATCCTGTGAAATCTCAGGGAAATCTAGGTTATCTAAAAAGTCATTCATATATTTAGAGTCTCGTAAAGACTCAGATTGATATAAGGAAGAATAAAAATCAAAGAAGGTTTGATTAATCTCCGCATGATCAAATATCAGTCGATCATTTTGATTATAAATCTGATTAATTTGAGATTTAGTATAATTAGACTTCAATTGGTTAGCCAACAGTTTACCAACTTCGTCACTATATACATAAAATTCACTTCTTGTTTTCTTTAATTGGTTCACAATCGAGGACGAAAGTAATAAACTGTGTTCCATTTGAAGTTCAGTTCTTTGTTTATACAACTCCTCAGAGGGAGCTGTAACATATTTCTTATCAATTTCCTTAATCTTGTCCACAATTACCAACTCCTCCTGCTTCAACTTCTTCCTCAAAGCAGCAGAATACGAGATAATCTGACCACGAATATAAGCTTTAAAAGTATCCCAAAGAATGTTCACAGAAATATCCTCTGTGTAGTTGATTGTAAAAAAGAGATCAATCTGTTCATTCATAATGTTAACAAAGTCCGAGTCCTGAAGCAGCAACGAGTTAAATCGCCATTGTCTATTACTTTGTGTATTAACCTGGATTTTAATAGAAAGCTTGAGTGGAGCACGGTCCGAAATGTTTATAGAATCATAATCACATTTAATCACTAAAGAGATAAGCCAAGAGTCAATAAAAAAAATAATCAATTCTTGAATAGGAATGGTGAACATGTGGGAAAAAAAGAAAAATCTTTTTCCCGAGGATGCAAAAAACGTCAAATGTCCGTCGACCCAGAATCAGAGAGGAATGAGTTAATCAAAGTTGCAGATTTGTTGGGTAAGGTCCGTACAGGAGCCGAACGGTCCAAAACTGGAGATAAGCAAGTATTAAAATCTCCACCCCAGATCAATGAAAACTCATTCAAATTCGGGAACCGATTAAATAATGATTTATAAAATTCCGGACAGTCCATATTGGGAGCATAAACATTAACCAAAACTACCTTTTTATTGAATAGTAGACCACTAACCAGTAGAAATCTACCATTCGGATCAGAGATAATATCATGTTGTATAAAAGTAACTGAGGAGTCTATAAAAATAGAGACGCCTTGCATCTTAGCGTTAGAATTCGAATGAAACTGTTGCTCCTTCCAAAATTTAAAGAAACGAAGTCTGTCCCCTCTCCGCACATGGGTCTCTTGTAAAAATAGAACATGTGCTTTATGTCTCCGGAATACTTTAAAAACTTTTTTCCTTTTAATAGGATGATTAAGACCATTAGTATTCCAGGAGACAAAATTAGTAATAGACTCCATAAACCCTAAAGTCAACCCGCAAAAAAGAGGATTGACGATAGGTTCGACCCACGAACCCGGAAAGGGAACAGAACAAACCAGAGATAACGGGAAGGAGAACGCAACCAATACTTCAGTAATGTAAATAGCCCAAGAAGAAAAAAGCTAAAACGTGAAGCCCCTCCCACCACCCTCCACCCCATGACCCCAAGGCTAAATCTAAAGCAGACCTGCCAGAAAGAAGCAAGCACTAAAACTACCCCCATGACTTCCAATAGATGCTCCCTAAAAATAGTGTAAATATAAAAAAGATCAGCTGGTTATAAAACAGTAAAAGAATTAAAAAAGATCAGTTAAGACAAACACAATATAAAACAGAGAAAAACCAGAAAGTATAAAGAAAACTGTAACAAACCACAGACCCTATTATAACCAAAAAAAAAGGAACAAAATTATTAATATAAACTAGTTAGGAAAACCTACAGAAAAGAGTACAACTAAAGACTACGAAATTTAAGGCCTCAAAGGAAATACACGAAATGATGCTGAGGGAATAACCACCCAGAATCCCCAAGGAAAAAGAAAGAGATGACGCAGTTAGAAAGAAAGTTTGGCAACCATATTAATTAATCAAAAATAAACTTTTCTGCCCGTATAAAGCAACGAAAAATTAAACCCGACAGATTCACAACCTCCGATCAAACGGAGATAGTTAAAAATTACAATTAAGATGTTGAAGGTGAAAATTGATCCAAATAACTCTGGGCATCCGATGGAGATTCAAAAAATCGGAGAGCTCCGTCAGGCGTGCGGATCCTTAAACGTGCAGGGTAGAGCAGCGCTGGTTTTAAATCCATCTTGTAGAGTTCCGACATCACAGATCTGTAACGAACCCGTTGATCCCGAATCTGTTTGCTGCAGTCCTCCACGAATCGGAACTAAAGATCCAAAAAATCAATGTAACCTTTAGATCGAACAAATCGTAGCAGTTTCTCCTTGTCTTGAAAGTAATGAAAGCGTAAAATGACGTGCCGAGGTTTATCTGACTTAGACGAATATGATGGAACTCTGTGAGCCCGATCCAATAACGGTGGTTGGTCAGGAAATACGGTAGGGAATGCATCTTTTAAAAGTTGAGAAAAAGCTTTATAGGGTTGTCAGATTCAACAGCTTCACGAACACCAATAATTCGAATATTCTGCCGTCGCATTCTGGATTCTAAGTCAGAGTTTTTAAAAGTCAGAAAGTCCAGTTTTTTCTTCATTATAGTAATTGTTTCTTCAATTTTCTCCATCTTGAGTTCATTTTGTTGCGTGGATTTTCGAAGATTAGATATAGCCGACTGATGTTCCGTGATAGATGTTTGCATTTTATCGATTGAATCGGCAATTTTCTGGAAATTAATTGAAATTTCCGCACGAATCAGCTCCGTTATAGAGGTTGAAATTTCCCTTTGAATTAGATCCGAAATAGCTTTCAGAGTCAACGGCGGTTCAGTCGGAGGGAGATCGGTACCTTTCAGTCTAACCGGAGGTTTGCCGTCTTACCCATTTTTTCCGTTTTGGACATAGCGGACCTTAAAAGCATCCGAATATCAAAAGGCCCAATTTGTTTCAGATTATTGTAAAAGTGGATGCCTTAATGGTTAGTTAAAATATAGCTGATCATAGGAAAAAAAACTCAGAGGTAATGGAGCGAGTCAAGAGCACGACTTCACTCCATGAGCTCTACCGGAAGTCCCCCCATTTTATCTATGATTTTAAACCTCAAGTGTCTTTACTGAATGACCTTAACGAAAATTACAGATAATATTCTCTTTGACTGGCAATGGTATACTTTCTCTGTACCGTTCTTGTACTGTCTCCTGTGATGCTAACATGTCTGTTTACACCAAGCTCCTTCAGTGCCTCTCTCCATTATATATTTCATTGCGGTTGCACTCTGTTTGTTCTTAGTGTTCCCGAACATTCCTGGCCAACATACATTAAATGGCAGTTTTTGAGTTCTGTGACATCTCAGGAAAACTTCAGCAATTTCCTCTTGTTTTCTTGGTCACCATCTAACATATCTTAATCAATATCCAACTCTTCCATGTTTCTCCCTCCCTAGGCTGTCTGCACTGTCAAGCTATGTCAAATCTCTAGCCTTTATTCTATCAACCATTGCTGTACTAACCAGCGCAGGTTCTGTACCCAGCCACTGATTCTACACCTCAAATTGCTGTTCTTTTAGTTCAAAGTGCATTTATTATCAAAGTATGCATGCAGTATGCAACCCTGAAATTCGTCTTCCCCACAGACAGTCACGAAACAAAGAACCGTGGAACCAACCCATTCAAAGAAAAATATCAAACATCAAAACCCTGTCCCATGCCCTCCACGCAAAAAGAATTTGCACGAACGGCAACAAAAAAGATCAAAAGCACAGAATACAAAACACAAAAGACATATTTCAGTACAGTTCAGCTCAGTGTTCATTATCTGCAGACCACCAGATTAAAAAAAAACCTCACCCAATAGTAACAAAAAAAGCAGCTAGAAATAGAACACATCATAGAAACTGAATTAGAGTCCAAATCTACAATCTGCATTGATTTAAGGCCCATCCACTATCAAGGGAGAGAGATCGCTCAAACTGAAAGACCTTCCCTCAGGAGCAAAGAGACTGCCATGTGTAGACACCTTCGCAGCAGCAAACAAGAGGCCGGTAGGCAGTGCTGAGCACTTGCTCACCTTCTGCACTCACCTCTGATTTCAGTCTTCCTCAGTACTTTGATCAGCAAGAGATGGAGTCGGTCACTGGCCCGTCTCCTGGCTTCTTGGCCACCATGCAGCACACCTTGGTCACAGCCTCGTGGAACCCTCTCAGAGGCAGCAAAGCATCAGGTCAACCCAAAATCATACTGCTAGAATGAAGATTACAGGCTCCAACAGTAGCAGAACCATATCTAGTAAAAAGAACCTATAAAAGAAGTGAAGAGAATTGCTTCATGACCCATCTTGTAGACTACCTTTGGTAGTGTTCGCTGGTGCCGTCTTCTTCTGGTCCTTTACCTTGCTTTAGCTTCATCACCTCCATCACCTTACTTATCTATAACTTTGGTCATAAATGTTCCTTAAAAATTCTCCTCTGCCATGAGCCTTGGACCATTACATACCACGTGTACCATTTTCTTGACGTGGCATTTGCAGAGGCACTGGCATTTTGGAAATCGTGCAGTATCCCTTAACTTCTCCAGACCTCCTCTTCCTATAACCCAACTCTTCATCAAACTTTAGGTCTTCCTCACAGTAATGCAGTTTTATTTTTGGCACTAATAAGCACTGTTGATAATTCTAAATTAAATGCATTATCTGACTGTGATTTTGATGAAGGGTCTTCAATCGTAACAAAATGAATTCTTGCAGAATTTATTTTTGTTTCTGATTCCACCAAATGCAGTTCAGTTTGCTTTCAGACCATTAATCGTTTCCATCATATCAAGAAATAGGAGTTTAGATCAGTGGTCTCCAACCTCTGGGCCGCGGACCGATACATGGCCGCGAAGAATGCAGTGGTACAGCAGTAGTTGGAAGGCACCCAGCACATCTTTAAGAAAAAAGCCAAAATAAACAAGCTAATTAATTAGGGCACATACTGGTTCACATACTGAAACAAAATTCCAGCACATTTAGGAACAAGCAGTAGCTGCCGCATTATATAGCAGTTTAATTATATTACTTAGCTTGTTTATTTCGGCTTTTTTCTTAAAGATGTGCTGGGTGCGTTCCGACTACCGCTGCACCACTGCATTCTTCACAGCGATGTAACTGTCTGCGGCCCGGAGATTGGGGACCACTGGTTTAGATGAAGGGTCATTGACCTGAATCATTAATTGTACTTGTCTCCATAGAAACTGCCTGACCTGCTGAATATTTCTATTGTATGCTGTTTTTATATCAGTAATCCCTAGCTGCTCAGTTACTGAAACAATTGCATTTGTCTGTCTTGGATTGGAGTAGAAAGATGGCAGATAGAGCATGAGTAGTGGAGGGTCAGAATGCCAAGAATACTAGGTTTTAATATTTATCGTTGAACTAGAAACTATTAGCAGCACTGATGCTTAAAAATGCAAATTGAAGCCTACCAATCATCCTCACAGATTTATGCAGAATAATTTGACTGCTGGTTGAGAAATTTGATTCCAAGCATCCTATCCAAGCTAATTGTATCCCAATGATGTCGTTTTAAACATTCATTTTAAATGCATTCAAGATAGAGCAGAGCATTACGCATAACTAAACCTCTACATAATGCGGCAGCTACTGCTTGTTACTAAAAGTTCTGGAATTTTATTTCAGTATGTGAACCATTTTCATCATTGGTTTATCATGACTGAAATTGAACTCCAGGCAAGTGCCTGGCATTCTTAACGTTCAAATTTCCTCTCTGATCCATCAAAATGTTTTGCCATGTTTACTCTGAAATTCTCAAAAGGTGCTGAATCCATTCATCATGATTTAAGCTAAGTGCTTGGCAACTTAAGAACAAATTCTAAAATATTATGGTTACAGAATATTCTGTGTCTAAGGTAGGAACTAGTTAGTTGCTTGTGGGTTCTACATACTTCAGCTGCATCATCTTGTGTCTGCAGTATCCAGCGGGCCGCACTTGTCATACTGGAGAATTACTACAAGGATTTCACTGTCCATAATCCAGCACTCTTAACTGCTGCGAAGTCTCGTGCTGCCAAGCACATGGCAGGACTGAAAGTCTACAACGTGGATGGTAAGTCAGTACAGGAGTAATCCAACCAGAAAGTGACACTTGGCTTTAAAAGGACAGAAGCAGAAGTGGGCCATTCAGTTTCTTGTTTCTCTTGTGGCAATATGATTACGGCCATTCTTTTATCTCAGACACTTGGCTTAACTCTATATCTCACAATTTCTTACAAGCTCCAGATTTGGTTTCATCAGGACTCTATAAAATTGCACAGGAATTCCCTACTCTTGTCATCTTGTAATTAAGATAATATACAGTGCACTGTCCGAATTGCCTATTTTACCTGCATGCTCATTTTGAATATTCTTGCAGAAGACATACAGGTTGGTCTAAACACCAAAACTTCCAAACTCTCACAAGTTTTCAAAAAAATTTTTTTATTGAACTGAAAGAACTTTCTTTTCCTGAAAGAACCTTGCATTTCATTAATGGTCTTGCCTACTGTTATCTTCAGTAGACTGCTACTGATCAATATTAATGCTTAAGGATGGCCTGAATACGCAGAATTTATTTTATCCTGAGCAACTTAACTATTTCTAGGTCCAGGAAACAATGCCGCTGGGCAATCTCGTGCAATGATAGCTGCTGCAGCAAGGAGGCGCGATTCGAGTCATAATGAGCTGTACTATGAGGAAGCAGAACATGATCGGAGAGTGAGGAAGCGACGTGCAAGGTAATGTCAAAATTTTAGGCCATTTAGTCACTTGAACCTGTTCTATCATTTAGTAAGATCTAGTTTGACCTGACTTAATATTTGTCTTTGCCTCGTGTCTCAATAACTTTTAACAAAAAAAAAATCAATTTCAATGGCCAGAGAACGGAAGCCTAAATGAAAGGTGTGATTGGAGAAAGGCAAAGTCTTATAGGTTAAATCTGAAAATATTCTATCAATTTGATCTGAAGAACTAGAAAATGCAGCATCTTTTAGCCAGTATAACCTCTGTTACTTGGTACACCCAATGCACTGGGTATAATGATGCCATTCTGTTAGCCAGAGCATTACGTAATCCATGCATGTGGTCCTTCTCAATCTCCCAGTTTCTATTGAGCTTCTACTTCCAGATTTTCAGTTTTGAATGTACCCATATCAAATTCCATTTGCCACAATTTTGCCCAATAATAACTCTTTCAATTAAGAGACTTCTGTTTATATTGCTTTGTGATATCAAGAAATGTGATTCTGTTTCTTTCTAACATATGTGTTCTGAAATTGTCAAAGGAGAGCTAAAAGGATACCCTGTGAGCTAGTTTTATGTTTGTTTCTATAAAGACCTAATCTGGTTCCCTTTTTATGTTACTTGCCTGTTTAAAACTTAGCCATTACTGATAATTACACTGTAACAAGTAAAGTTCAGTCTCATTGGGTAAACTAAAACAAGTACCAATGGATCAGAAGCCAGTGTGCAAACTGCATATTTCTTCACATCTATTTTACAACCTTGTCAGCATTAAATGTTCACCCTCAAGAATCTCTTTCATTCTCATTATGGCTTCAAGGTAATTTTGGTCACTGTTACAAACAATTACAATCAAAATGCTGCTTTAAGGAGGAAGGTTTGTAATTTTTCTGGAAAGATTTGGAATTGTATTCAAATTAACCAGTCTTGATGGGATCCAGTATTGCAGAATGATTTTATTTTTGCCTACAAGAGGTTACAAATCATTTAACTAAAAATACTCGTAAAATGCTTTTATTGTTTCTTTACCTGTTCATTACTGAGCAGCATGTAGCTGCTTATTTTAGCCAACATTCCTTTCAATCAGCCTGACATTCTGGTCATAATTTCTGATGCAAATATGGAAATTGCAGTATTGAAAATTGCTATTTGAAACAAACTGTGGAAGGAGAGAAACTTTGGAAAAACTAATTCTTGTTTTGCTAATGGTAATTCTTCAGGCTGGTGGTAGCAGTTGAAGAGGCTTTTACTCACATCAGGAGACTTCAGGATGATGAGCAACAGAAAGCTCCTGGAGAAGTGATGGATCCCTTGAATGCTGCACAGTCCATCTTTCCTTCGATGGCAAGGGCATTACAGAAATATCTACGTACTACGAGACAGCAGCACTACCACACCATGGAGAGCATCCTGCAGCATCTGGCATTTTGTGTTACCAACAACATGACTCCAAAGGTATGCTTCATGCAAGTGATTTGCTGATCTGCACAAAATCAGCATACTCTGAGCACTTTCCTTAAAATGTATACTGCTTAGTCAAAATTAGTATTTTCAGCAAAGCTTAATTTAACTTTGTCAGAGCTGTCTGGATTTGACTCTGATTCATAGCTATAGTTAAGAACTGGTATTAGAGTGATTGGGAGAGTCCGTCCAGTGAAAGATGAAAGGAGAAAGCACCTATTTGAAAACTTAATGTTTGTCTCATTTGCTGGAAATGTCAGGATATGAAAAGGATGACATTAAAAGTACAGACTTTAACATAAATTGATCTAAAACATTTACTTTGATATGTGAAGCTTCCCTCATCTAGAGACTAAGTAAGATATAGGAGCAGAAAGTTACCAGAATTAGTGTGAAAGAATTATCTGCTCATTTAAATTTGGTTTTTGCTGAAGCACGAAGCACATGCTTCACATTTTATCTGATATATTCTTTCCACTTTTTGTGTATTTCAGAACTTTCCTCACTGTTTTGTTTAACTTGTAGGCCTTTTTGGAGCGTTACCTGAACCCTGGACCCACCCTCCAGTACGATAAGAACAGATGGTTGGCCAGTCAGTGGACATTGAGTAGTGAAGAGGCGGTGACCAATGGGCTAAAGGATGGCTTGATTTTCACACTGAAATGTCTTGACTTCAGTCTGATAGTCGTAGTGAAAAAAATTCCTTTCATCAAACTCTCTGAGGAGTTCATCGACCCAAAATCTCATAAGTTTGTGTTGCGTCTTCAGTCTGAGACATCAGTGTAAGCTGTTAATGCCAAGGACACATGGCAGATCGGTCAGATAATCCAACTGCACTTTGGATGGGGAAGGGTGTTTATCTTTTGACCATGTTTAGATTTTTTTTCCTAAATACAGGACACCTATACTTTCCGGTCTAAATCTTCAAGAAAATGTGCTCCACCTATCACGGGCTTGCCTATTTTGCCCCGATTGATGAGAACTGTATCAGCCTGCTTCCAGACACCAGCATAATAGCAGTGGACCTCTAGAAACCTGAACATTTTCCACTTTGAGAAAAGTGCACTGTCTTTCCACTTGTTTCTAGAGAAACCTTTTTTTTCCATATAGACCATCTCACCCTCTAGAGAAAGTACTTTGGAAATCCTAAATGTGTGTTTCTTGAGATTTGGACCTTTCTTTTAGAAGATTGGTTACAATAGCTGTTAATGGCGA
Organism: Mobula hypostoma; assembly: GCF_963921235.1. Classification (NCBI taxonomy): domain Eukaryota; kingdom Metazoa; phylum Chordata; class Chondrichthyes; order Myliobatiformes; family Myliobatidae; genus Mobula; species Mobula hypostoma. The sequence continues at coordinate 46,008,155 of NC_086102.1, forward strand.
ACTGTTCTGCAAATGAAGATGTAGATAGATTCCATCTATCGAGTCCTAGTGTTCTAGAGAACCAGCTTTTCCCAGATAATGTACTTGGAAAATTTGGTTCAGGAATGTAGACTTGCACAGTGTAAGCATTGTTACAGAGTAGATAGTGTTTTATCCAATACGTGGAGTTTTTGTAGATGTATTGCCTTAGGCAGGTAATGTAAAGATAGGGGAAAAATTTCCAGACCCACGATCAACCCCCCCCCACTCTAAAATAAAAATTGGAAGTAATTTCAGCTAAATTGCTTTAAGAGGGCTTGAGAAGTGCTTGAGGAAGGAAACACTAAGACACATCCATCTGGGACACAAGAGCACACTTGTACAGCAAAGAACAAGCATTAATTTTGTCTTTTGTGTATCTTTAAATCATGCACACTAAAATCAGTGTCACATATTTCCAAAATTTTGAGGCATGTAAAATACTCCAAATTTAATTTTGTTTAATATCCTGGAATCTGCCCAGTTGGAACTGCATTCTTTAACTGAGGACTCTTAATCATTTTCTTCACACTTTTACCTCTTGTAGTGCAATGCAGAATGTGCCCTGCTGGCTCACCTCTTGCCACAATGCACTGCACACCCACTTAAGGAATTTTTATACAGAAATGTTTGCTGTCTGAATTCTGTTTGAGAAATGATTTACTTTTTACTTTTTTTTTAAATGGTTGTGGCCTTTGAATTTTCTATTTTATTTTTTAACAAAACTTTGTTTTTACCAATTTTTAAATTGACATTTCTTGTGTATAAAGAATGTTTTATCAGATCAGGAGCAGAGTACAGTATTTGGTCAACGTGTATATCAGATCGAGCCAAGCAACCATCTAAACATTTGTCAAATTACTGTTTGCAACAGAAAATGATTTTGGCTTGTTTTTCCCAAAGTCAAATATCATCTGACAATGAATTTACTAATTGATCTTACAGCAAGGCTTGATTTGTGGTTTCAATTTTAATATCCTTTTGATTTTGCCCTAAAGTTAAATTTTCATTAGAAGGCTTCACATATTGATTGATGGGATGTGTCAAGATATCTTTCTGTCTTCTTGTTCAGTTTACTTTAATGGTTTTAATTGGCAAGTAATGCATAATGGCAATGGGTAGGGTAAATCCCACCAGAGCGGTAGCCCAGCAGCTCAAAGTGCACTCTCTAGCTTGAAGATATCAAAGCTGCCTATCAATCTAAATGGTTCCTTTTGGTCGACCTGTGTCAGCTTGCAGTTTGACTGTTGGATGAAGTATCACGTAAAAGCTTGCTCCCTTTAGTTGGAAATGAGAACTGACAGGAACCAATTCATACTTCTGTCATGTAGTTAACAACACAGTACTATTGGGAGTGCCCTTGGTGCGCATTTGGTGCTACTTTTATTCCAGTTGTGTCATGTACAGTGATGAAAAGACCTGAGCAAATGGACTAAGAAGTTAATGACTGTGAATTTCTTGTCTATGAAATATTATTGGATAATGTATATTTAAAAAGAATAAATTCTCTAGGGAGCTAGACATATTGACAAGGAAACAGGAACTGGCTAAACATAGAATAGCAGGAAAGGATTTGCCACCTAGATGTAGCCTTAATAGGTTGCTGAATAAGCTTTGGTTCTCTCTAATAGAAAACAATGACCGGAAGAACATTTGGATAGAGGTTCTTAACATTCTTTAAATACAGAAGTGGTATAATTATTGCCTCTTGAGTAGCTGCTTTAATACCATGCAGATGGAAAATACTTTCCTTTATGCATAATCTCTGCTGTCACTACCTCAAATTTAATTACATTCCTTTAAACAAAAATATCAGAGATGCAAGGAAACTAACAACTAATGCTAGCTAAACATTTAATGCAAGAACTTTGGGTCCAATTATTTGAATTAAACTTTTCTTTTTCCCATATGCGTTTAAAGAGCATAAGCTTTAGTATTTAGATTCATGTGGTAAAATGTCCCTTGTCTCTGCTGGAAGTATTGAGGCATGCAGGTCCCGCTCTGAGCACTGTAACTCCAGTGTAATCCCTGAGGGAACATGCCCATAGTACAGTCTGTGATGTCTGTGCCAGGTTTTTCCCTTTTTGTTTCTGGTTTCGATATTCATATACTATTCATGGCTTCACCTCCTAAGAATTCTAGGGTGTCACTTGCTCAGAAACCACTGTACCATTGCCAAAGATAGTCCTACTGCATCCCACCCTTTGAATTAATGGTGAGGAGAGGTCATAATCTGATGATTTATTTCATTTCGAGAGATCTTATGAACAGAATATTTAATGGAAACACCCACTAAGATTTCTTGACAGTTTTAAGAGAAAGACGTCTATAGGAGTTTCCATCCTATTTAGTCTTCCTTTGAAAGTAAATGTCAATTTTGCATAGGAGTTTATTGACATTTCCGGATAGTTGGGTGAGCTCACCAGGGTTTTTCATTCTATGTCATAAGAAGCTATTGCAATTAGATGATGTTACAGTTCTCTATTCTGTTTATAATCTGCAAGGGTCAGAATGTTTTAACCCTGTGTGGATGGCCTTGATGAACAGGGACATCACCACAAATGTTCATTTATATTATGCAACTTGATTCCATTGTGGTCTCAATATGAATGTAAAATGTATCAAGTACAGTTGTCACTGTAAAGCAAAAAAGAATTGTTGGCCACCATTTTTGGCAGCCAAAGTCATTGCTGTAAGATTGATTGGTAACTCACTTGAGATTTCTAGTCTTGTGAAAGTGTTATTGAATTGTCACTGTGTAACTACTGTTCACACCTAATTTTATACAAGAACTGATTTTTACACAATTTCTATTGTATATCCAAGGACTATAACTACAAGCTTCTGCACCTTGTACTGGAACAGAATTTGTGGATTTTAGGGACAATATTTGAAATTACAGAATTTTTAATCCAATTGAATAGGTGCATGATAGACACTAACAATTGTGTGTGTATTTAGCCTTAGTAATTTATTTCTTTTTGGAATCATTCTCTAAATTTTACATTTTTGTAACAAATTGCAAAATGTTTTTTCCACACCAGGTTTTGTACATGGAGTCTCCTGAAAATAAAGAGGAAAGCTAGAGCTGTTCTGCTTGGTTGTCGAATATAGTTTTTTTTTCTTTAACTTGTCCTTGGGTGTTGGCAACACTCTTGGGACACTGTTTCAAGCTGCATTTAAAGTCAATATATAATTGCCCTCAAAATGCCTGTAATAGTTAAATAGTTGTGCAATAATGACAGTAAGCATTAACAAAAGGAATTAAAACAGTGGAGCATTGGTGTTCTAGTGCTTAATAATGTAATACATTGCAGGTCTGTCATGATTCTTAGCTAGTGAAACTTGAAATTCATGTTATCTTTGAAAGGTAACATCAAGCAAAAGTGAGATTTCCTCAGGATCCAATGTCCAGGGACAATTAAGCCAACTTCCTGATTCAGCACTTTATTTTATAAATAGGGCTTGTAACTTATTGTATTCACATGCCTAGGAAAATATCAAGAATAATTCATGGTATGTGAAGTATAGTAATATGAAATGAAATTAAGTGATATGAAAGTAAAAGAGCAATACTGCAGCTTCACAGAAGAGGACAAATTTTGAAAATTACGATCCATTCTGACTCTGGTATAATTAAAGGGATAATCTGTTATTTTAACACTATATGTTTCCCATAAAACTTCAATGCATTTTTATGCCTTTTGTTTAACAAGAGTCCATGCACAATAGTGAACTTGAAATTACAGCTACTTATTCAGTTTCTTGAACTGTTATTAAGCCAGGAAGTTTTTCTGTCTTAGGAACTTTGAAACCTATATTTGTAAATTCACTTGCTAGCCTGAAAGTGAAGTTGTAATTGAGTCACAAACCTTTTTAAATTAGATCATCAAATGCACAATTCTTCTGTGGGGAAGTTGTTGGGAATGGGAGTGGAAACAAAATTTGCATGTGCTAGATGTTCATAACAAAACATGAGCCTAAGTTTAATTGGAGCTTATTCAGTCATAACTGATCAGTGAACTTTCAAACCCAGAGTAACATGGATTAAATCTATTTGAAAGCCACTTGAATAGCCACTCTATTTGAAAGAGTATTAGATATGATCAGTAACAAATTGACTTCAAATTCACTGTTTTATTTTATGATCTGCCTTATAGTATAATTTAGCTGTGACTCAATCATTGATGTGATTCTCCCATACAACTGAAGCCTCAATCCTGCTCTAGCAGCCAATCCTGACGTGAAAATAGAAACGCTTGGCTTCAAGGATTGGTTAAGGAATAGGCTGCATTTAAATAGGGAGCTTTTCTAATCCCCGTCTCAAAAGGTTTTATACAAGCACAACAGATTGGTTGTTGCTTTTTTTTGGGGGGGGACGGGGGTGGAAATTCAACCTTTTAATTATAGCACATGATACTGAACTGTCTGTAGATATGGAACAAGGATGCAGAAGTTTGTGATGCATCAATAAATTTGGAAGCTTGACGCTATTATATGATCTGCCAGTTGCTCCTAAACATTTTCTGTTTAGAGAACTTCACTGGTATGGGAAAAGTTCCAAATTTTCAGAAGTGTGCAGTTGAATATTTGAACCTGTATGTAAACATGAGACTGCAGATGCTGGAGTTGGAGTGGGGGGGTGTTGGTGATAAATACAGGTGGGGCAAGGTGTTGTCCCAGTGTTTCCTGCACTTGTGTAGAATTTGTCAATTTTCCCACCGTTACTACTCTCCATCCTACTCATCTGGACTGTTGATGATCCTCTGTTTTCTGGACCTCTGTCTCGAGCTCAGGAGACAGACATCTGCTATAAACCTACAGGCTCCCACAGATATCTCAACCACAAGTGTAAGGATGCAATCCCTTTCAGTTTCTCTTGTCTCTGCTTCATATATTCTCCAGATGAGGCTTTTGACTCGAAGGCAACCAATATTTTCTATATATTCTTACCACTCATCCTTGCCAAACAAGAGTTCCCTGGTCCTCACATTTCACCCCACTAACTTCTGTATCCAGTATATCAACCTTCTATTTCTGGGAGGACCAACAGGACCCAGCCTCCTGCTTTCTGTGGTGGCTGAGCTCCATAATTCCTGCCCGCTGTTGGCTCCCCAGCTACTCCCAGTACCGGACAATTCAGTGCAATAATTGTCCAATCTAAAGATCAGAACAATTCCTGCTACAGAACAACCCTGGACTGGAACCATAAAAAAAGTTGTACTTCTGTAACTCTGGACATAAATTATCTGATTTTTCTGCTGTTTTTTTTTTCTTGTGTAACTGTAGCAGGAACCAGATCTCAATAAGGTTAGCGTTGTTTCAACAAATAAATCATGACCTTGAATTATGTTTGCTGTTTTCATCTGCACCTCCCAATACTATTTTTCGAGCAGATGTGCTCAACACTGTACTAACTTGTGCACATTGCTTCTCCAAGTTCAGAAGAAGTTGGAAGGGCCATAATTGTTGGCAATTCAGTCAGTCCTCCCATATGTTATTGGGAGGGACCTATTTTTAGGGACAACACCTTGTCCCACCTGTATTTATCACCAACAACCTCCCACCCCCTCAACTTTTAGGAAATGGAATTGCAATTTAATTCCATGTCATAATGTAATGACATTAGGATGTCTTTTGGCTTCTGCAATAATTTTATTGGGTCTAGCATATTCATACACAGTGCACTACAATTGTTAATACTATAGATAATCATCTTGGAACATGCTAAGAACGGTTAAAACATCCTGCCATTGAGAGGGTAACAGTATAAATGGCAGGACATGCTGATATTGTAAAGCACAACATACAGTTGCAAGAAAAAGTTTGTAAACCGGCTGCCATTACCTGTTTTTCTGCATTAAATACTCATAAAATGTGATCTGATCTTCATCCAAGTCACAATAATAGACAAACACAATCTGCCTAAGCTACACACAAACAATTGTGCTACTTCACATCATTACTAAGTACACAATTTAAACAATCCCAGTCTAGGGTCAAAACAGTATGTGAACCTCTGTGGTAATTGTGGGCCGAAGGACCTTTAGCGTGCTGTAAATTTCTATTTCTATGTAATGCCTTCTACAAAAGCTATTTGGATTCAGGTGTCCCAATCAATGAGATGAGATTGGAGATGTGGGTTGTCGAGGTGTCCTGCCCTATTTTTAAAAAAAACACAAAAAATCAGGATACTGACAGACCCTACTCTTTTCAAGAAAGATCTGTTTTTGTGCACCATGCCTCACTCAAGCAACTTAGAGGACCTTAGAAGAATTGTAAAGATGCATGAAGCTGGAAAAGGCTGCAAAAGCATTTCTAAAGACTTGAGTGTTCATCAGACCACAATGAAAGAAATTGTCTACAACTGGAAATTCAGTACTGTTGCTACTCTCTAGGAATGGGTATCGTGCAAAGATCACATCAAGGGCACAAAATGCAATGCTGAAAGAGCTGAAAAAGAATCCAAGCATAACAGCAAAAGACCTGCAGAAATCTCTAGAACTTGCTGAAGTCTCTGTTCATATATCCACTATAAGAAAAACACTGAACAAGAATGGTCATGGAAGGACACCATGGAGGAAACCACTGCTCTCGAACAAAAGATTGCTGCATGTCTCAAACTTGCAAAAGACAACCTGGATGTTCTACAATGCTTCTGGGACAATGTTCTGTGGACAGTTATGAGAAAAGTTGAATGTTTTGGTAGAAATCCACTACATTTGGAGGGAAAAGGGTACTGCACACCAACACCAAAATCTTATCCCAACTGTGAAGTATGGTGGAAGGAGTATCATGGTTTGGGGCTGTTCTGCTGCCTCAGGCCCTAGAGAGTTTGCAATCATTGAAGGAACAATGAATTCAAAATTGTATCGAGACATTTTACAGGGGATTGTCAGGGTAGCGGTCCATCACCTGAAGCTTAATAAAAGTTGGATGATTCAACAAGACAATGATCCAAAGCACAAGGGTAAATCAAAAACAAAATGGATTAAGAGTAAGAAAATTTGTGCTTTGGAATGGTCCAGTCAAAATCCAGACCTTAACCCACAGATGCTGTGGCATGACCCAAAGAGGGCTGTTCGTGCAAGGTATCCCAGAAATATTGATGAACTGAAACAGTTTTGTGTGGAGGAATGGTCTAAAATTCCTTCTCACCATTGTACAAGTCTGGTCAGCAGCTACAGGAAACGTTTGGTGGAGGTTATTGCTAATAAAGGAAGTTCTACCAATTATTAAATACAAGGGTTCACATACTTCTTCCAACAACACACATCAAAGTTGCTGGTGAACACAGCAGGCCAGGCAGCATCTCTGGGAAGAGGTACAGTTGACGTTCCGGGCTGAGACCCTTCGTCAGGACTAACTGAAAAGAGCTAGTAAGAGATTTGGGAGGGGGAGATCCAAAATGATAGAAGAAGACAGGAGGGGGAGGGATGGAGCCAAGAGTTGGACAGTTGATTGGCAAAAGGGATATGAGAGGATCAACCTGATAGCCTCCAACCTGATGGCATGAACATCGACTTCTCAAACTTCTGCTAATGCCCCACCTCCCCCTCGTAACCCATCCGTTATTTATTTATATACACACATTCTTTTTCTCTCCTTTTTCTCCCTCTGTCCCTCTCACTATACCCCGTGCCCATCCTTTGGGTTCCCCCCCCCCACCCTTTTCTTTCTCCCTGGGCCTCTTGTCCCATGATCCTCTCATATCCCTTTTGCCAATCAAGTGTCCAGCTCTTGGCTCCATCCCTCCCCCTCCTGTCTTCTCCTATCATTTTGGATCTCCCCCTCCCCCTCCCACTTTCAAATCTCTTACTAGCTCTTCTTTCAGTTAGTCCTGACGAAGGGTCTCGGTCCGAAACGTCGACTGTACCTCTTCCTAGAGATGCTGCCTGGCCTGCTGCGTTCACCAGCAACTTTGATGTGTGTTGCTTGAATTTCCAGCATCTGCAGGATTCCTCGTGTTTACATATTTCTTCCAGCCTGGACTGTGAATGTGAGAAAACAATGTAGTCAATAAAGACATGAAAAGTACAATTGTTTGTGTTATTAGTTTAGGCAAATTGTGTTTGTCTATTATTGTAACTTAGATGAAGATCAGATCACATGTTATGAGTAATTAATGCAGAAACCCAGGGAATTGCAATGGGTTCACAAACCTTTTCTTGCAACTGTATAGAAGCGAGTGACATTCCTAGATATATATTGTCATTTCTTTACATTTAAAGTTGGCATAATACAGTGGGCTTGAATAATCATCGAAGGTATCTATGATAAACATATACATGCCCATATGTGTACTCGATGTCAGAATCAGGTTTATTACAGCACAGAAACAGGCCATCTTGGCCCTTCTAGTCCATGCCGAACGCTTACTCTCACCTAGTCCCACCGACCTGCACTCAGCCCATAACCCTCCATTCCTTTCCTGTCCATATAGCTATCCAACTTAACTTTAAATGACAACATCGAACCTGCCTCAACCACTTCTACTGGAAGCTCATTGCACACAGCTACCACTCTCTGAGTAAAGAAGTTCCCCCCTCATGTTACCCCTAAACTTTTGCCCCTAACTCTCAACTCATGTCTTCTTGTTTGAATCTCCTCTACTCTCAATGGAAAAAGCCTATCCGCATCAACTCTATCTATCCCCCTCATAATTTTAAATACCTCTATCAAGTCCCCCCTCAACCTTCTACGCTCCAAAGAATGGAGACCCAACTTGTTCAACCTTTCTCTGTAACTTAGGAGATGAAACCCAGGTAACATTCTAGTAATTCTTCTCTGTACTCTCTCTATTTTGTTGACATCTTTCCTATAATTCGGTGACCAGAACTGTACACAATACTCCAAATTTGGCCTTACCAATTCCTTCTACATTTTTAACATTACATCCCAACTCCTATACTCAATGCTCTGATTTATAAAGGCCAGCATACTGAAAGCCTCCTTCACCACTCTATCCACATAAGATTCCACCTTCAGGGAACTATGCACCATTATTCCTAGATCCCTCTGTTCTACTGCATTCTTCAATGCCCTACCATTTACCATGTATGTCCCATTTTGATTAGACCTACCAAAATGTAGCACCTCAAATTTATCAGCATTAAACTTCATCTGCCATCTTTCAGCCCACTCTTCTAACTGGCCTAAATCTCTCTGCAAGCTTTGAAAATCTACTTCATTATCCACAACGCTAACCTACCTTTAGTATCATCTGCAGATTTACTAATCCATTTTACCACCCCATCATCCAGATCATTAATGTATATGACAAACAACATTAGAGCCAGTACAGATCCCTGAGGCACACCACTAGTCACCGGCCTCCAATCTGACAAACAGTTATCCACCACTACTCTCTGGCGTCTCCCAACCAGCCACTGCTGAATCCATTTTACTACTTCAATATTAATACCTAACAATTGAACTTTCCTAACTAACCTTCCGTGTGGAACCTTGTCAAAGGCCTTACTGAAGTCCACATAGAAAACATCCACCGCTTTACCCCCGTCAACTTTCCTAGTAACCTCTTCAAAAAATTCAATAAGATCTGTCAAACATGACCTTCCACACGCAAATCCATGTTGACTGTTCCTAATCAGACCCTGTCTATCCAGATGATTATATATACCATCTCTAAGAATACTTTCCATCAATTTACCCACCACTGACATCAAACTCACAGGCCGATAATTGCTAGGTTTGCTCTTAGAACCCTTTTTAAACAATGGAACAACATGATTAGATTAAAAATTGTGCAAAAAAACAGAAATAATATATATTTAAAAAGTGAGGTAGTGTTCACAGGTTCAATGTCCATTTAGGAATCAGATGGCAGAGGGAAAGAAGCTGTTCCTGAATCGCTGAGTGTGCGCCTTTAGGCTTCTGTACCTCCTACCTGATGGTAACAGTGAGAAAAGGGCATGCCCTGGGTGCTGGAGGTCCTTAATAATGGTTGCTGCCTTTCTGACACACCACTCCCTGAAGGCGTCCTGGGTACTTTGTAGGCTAGTATCCAAGATGGAGCCGACTAAATTTGCAAACCTTTGCTGCTTCCTTCGGTCCTGTGCAGTAGCTCCCCCCACCCCATACCAGAGAGTGATGTAACCCATCAGAATGCTCTCCACGGTACATCCACAGAAGTTTTTGAGTGTATTTATTGAAACTCCTAATGAAGTATAGTCGCTCTTAAAACTTCTAATGAAGTATAGTCGGTCCAAAAATTACAGTTAAATTTGTACTTTTATGCATATTCCGGCATTGAGGAAATATATCCACTTTATTTTTAAAATATGAGTATTATTTGATTCTAAGAACCACTACATAAAGAGAATATGTAGTTTTTAATCATTTAATTTCATTTAGAATTCATTAGATGCAAAAGCTTATAAGAAGAGGAGAAATAGCATTTCAGTTTAAAATGTAAAAACTTGTTTCAGGTAACAAAAGTGACTTTCAGTTATTCTTTGATTTCTTTTTCTGTATGTTACGTACCCCGTAACTGGATTGCCAAACCAGCAGAAATGGAACGCTCGTTGGAGTCTGTGATTACCAGGAACTAATGAAGTTTTATTAAAGAAATAAGTAATACAGTACACTAATTGCAAGGATGTAAATGTAACAGGTTAGCAATGATAATACACACATATACACAGAAATAGGGTAATAGGAATCAACTAAGCTCTATCGCAGTCTAGGGGTAAAATGATCAGTCTTAAGTGAAACAGAGTTCAGTTCAATTTAGTGCAGTTCAAAGTAATCGCTGTTGTTTTACCGTTGGGGGGGAGAGAGAGAGAGAGAGTGAGGGATGCAGTTGGTTTCGGGCAGACCTTTTGATGTCTTCTGATCCCACTGCGGTTACCGACTGTGAGCCCTCCATTCCGGATACGACCGTTCTTCAGCGGTGAACCTGGCACCCAGGCAAGGGCGGACACACACCCAAGGTTCCCACCGATCGTACCCTTACACCCTGTGAGCCTCTGATCTATTCCCGCGAACCGGTCCTCCAAACTCGCACCAACTTGTGGGGGCACACTGCTCTTTCCAGGGTCCCGTGGCATGTCATGCCTTAGCAAACCTGCTCTTTTTATCCCCCTGCTGGGGTATCACCTGTCCATCAAACTTCAAACAGTTCAGGTTCAAAGCAAACGGTCTGTCAATATCTGAATTGTGTTTCTTTCTCGTTAATCTCTCTCTTCTCTCTTATTAGCATTTTGAATGTTTCTCCATTGTCTTCTGTTATCTCTCTCATTAGCATCATCCGTCCAGTAGCTTTGCTTGCCGTCACACATGACATGTATTTCAGAACTTTCCTTACTGTGTCTTGTACAATAATGCTTCTATTTTTTTTTACTTTGAATGTTATAACACACTTTCAGTTTTTAAAGAAAGTTGCTTAACTCTCAGTCAATCTTGAATAATTATTTTTCGCTAAAGTAATTTAATGCTTTGTTTTTGCATTGCACTAGGTTATCATTTACTGGCAATGTACATAGTTCAATGGTTTGTGTTGGCTGACATCCTGGTGGAAAGTAAAACAATGCCTATCATATAGAACTAATGTGGAAAAAGAATGTATGCCTAATGTTTAAAATTAAAATTATACACTTAACATATTTGAGATTAGAACTGCCCCCTAAAGTCAAAAATCTGACTATAGCAAATGTAGATTTTAGGTTTGCAGCTTTTAGTGGAGAATTGTCAGGCATTTAGGCTATTATCAAATAAACATTTGGTGGATTTGCGTTGGGAGCATTGAGCCGAACTTCTGTTTTACACAGTGTGGTACCAATATGCAAATCATCATATGTCATGTAATGTTGAACAGAAGTTGTCAGTCAAGTGTTGCGTGATATTGGACTGTGTCTACAGATTGAATATAGATAAGATTAAGTTGGTATTGGTTAAATGAGTGCAGTATCCACTGGAACAAATTAATCTTTATATGCTTGTCTTTTTATTCAACTAAAGAAAATACCTGAAATGTAATCTGCAGTCTGCCTCAGATAAAAGGCAGAACATTTATCTCTGAGGTAGAAGGATAAGTTTTATAACATGAGCACATAACTAGACTGATCCTTCCTGTGCAGTACCAAAAGAATGTTGGATAGTCATATGCACCCACTGAATATAAAAGTCTGTTTGTAAAAAGTTGATCATGTGACTGCAGGTTGACTATCACTTATCCAAGGTGGGAAGGTGGGAAGATGTGCCTGGAGGCTGTGGAAGTGAGTGAGGTCCTCAATGAATACTTCTCTTCCATATTCACCAATGAGAAGGAACTTGATGACGGTGAAGACAATATGAGTGAGGGTGATGTTCTGGAGCATGTTGATATTAAGGCAGAGGAGGTGTTGGAGTTGTTAAAATACATTAGGACGGATAAGTCCCCAGGGCCTGTCGGAATATTCTCCAGGCTGCTCCACGAGGCGAGGGAAGAGATTGCTGAGCCTCCGGCTAGGATCCTTATGTCCTCGTTGTCCACGGGAATGGTACTAGAGGATTGGAGGGAGGCGAATGTTGTCCCCTTGTTCAACAAAGGTAGTAGGGATAGTCCAGGTAATTATAGACCAATGAGCCTTAGATCTGTGGTGGGAAAGCTGTTGGAAAAGATTCTTAGAGATAGGATCTGTGGGTATTTAGAGAATCATGGTCTGATCAGGGACAGTCAGCATGGCTTTGTGGAGGGCAGATTGTGTCTAACAAGCCTGATAGAGTTCCTTGAGGAGGTGACCAGGCATATAGATGAGGGTAGTGCAGTGGATGTGATCTACATGGATTTTAGTAAGGCATTTGACAAGGTTCCACAAGGTAGGCTTATTCAGAAAGTCAGAAGGCATGGGGTCCGGGGAAGTTTGGCCGGGTGGATTCAGAAGGCAGAGGGTCATTGTGGAGGGAGTACATTCAGAAGGCAGAGGGTCATTGTGGAGGGAGTACATTCAGATTGGAGGGTTGTAACTAGTGGTGTCCCACGAGGATCTGTTCTGGGACCTCTTCTTTTCATGATTTTTATTAACGACCTGGATGTTGGGGTAGAAGGGTAGAAGGGTAGAAGGGTGGGTTGGCAAGTTTGCAGATGACACAAAGGTTGGTGGTGTTGTAGATAGTGTAGAGGATTGTCGAAGATTGCAGAGAGACATTGATAGGATGCAGGAGTGGGCTGAGAAGTGGCAGATGAAGTTCAACCCGGAGAAGTGTGAGGTGGTACACTTTGGAAGGACAGACTCCAAGGCAGAGTACAAAGTAAATGGCAGGATACCTGGTAGTGTGGAGGAGCAGAAGGATCTGGGGGTACATGTCCACAGATCCCTGAAAGTTGCCTCACAGGTAGATAGGGTAGTTAAGAAAGCTTCTGGGGAATTGGCTTTCATAAGTCGAGGGATAGAGATTAAGAGTTGCGATGTAATGATGCAGCTCTATAAAACTCTGGTTAGGCCACACTTGGGAGTACTGTGTACAGTTCTGGTTGCCTCACTATAGGAAGGATGTGGAAGCATTGGAAAGGGTACAGAGGAGATTTACCAGGATGCTGCCTGGTTTAGAGAGTATGCATTATGATCAGAGATTAAGGGAGCTAGGGCTTTACTCTTTGGAGAGAAGGAGTATGAGAGGAGACATGATAGAGGTGTACAAGGTAATAAGAGGAATAGATAGAGTGGATAGCCAGTGCCTCTTCCCCATGGCACCACTGCTCAATACAAGAGGACATGGCTTTAAGGTAAGGGGTGGAAAGTTCAAGGGGGATATTAGAGGAAGGTTTTTTACTCAGAGAGTGGTTGGTGTGTGGAATGCACTGCCTGAGTCAGTGGTGGAGGCAGATGCACTAGTGAAGTTTAAGAGGCTACTAGACAGGTATATGGAGGAATTTAAGGTGGGGGGTTATATGGGAGGCAGGGTTTGAGGGTTGGCACAACATTGTGGGCCGAAGGGCCTGTAATGTGCTGTACTATTCTATGTTCTATGTTCAAAAGGCTTGGGTCTGGAAGTGTTTCTGATTTTGGAATATATAATGAGGTAGCTTGGGATCGTCATCAGTTCAGACCCTGAATTTATGTGCTACCGGTGAAATCTTTGTCTTACACTTGTTCATCACACATATGTACTTAACAGTAAAAATTATTACATACTATTAATGTGATGAGAATATAATGTGTGCAGGGTAACAAAAGCAACACAACAGGATTAGGAAAATAACTGAATCAGCTGTTGAACAACAACAAACAACAGCAAGCTTTCAGTCTCCACTTACCATGCTGAGTTTTGATTAAAAGGTCACAGTACATTGTATTTGTATTTTACTTTAGGTTTTATGACAGGTTTAAAACTAATCAGCATTGTAGACGTTCTGGTGTTAGATTTTCATTAGCAGATGTTTTATCTTTAAAATATTTTTAAATCTTAAAAAATTTAAGGCCATGCATCTTCTGAAATATGAGGAAGCAGCCTGCTGAATGTTCACACTTACAGTCAATTTTCAGTTCATCATGATAGACCTTGCTTGTTTCATGGTCAGTGTACCATTAAGCGGCAAATGTTCACTCTGCCAGCAACAAATCTACCCTTTCAATCCACAATTGAGATCTTCACTTTTTGCTTTATGCAGTGTTTTATCTATTTTTCATTAACTTCTGTTCATTACATATGTGAGATCACTTCTCAGAACTGTCTGTGGAGCGCAAAGACCTGCGCATCACCTGGGAACGTTCCCAGTACCTTGTGGAATTTTCTATTTGTGATGTCATGTCAGCGCTCAAAAATATTTTGGATTTTGGAGTTCTTCAGATTTTGATTTTTTGGATTTTGGATTTATGGATAAGGGGCACTCAACCTGTATTACCTCAACTGTTTGTAGATTGTATGCAATTAGGCTGACCTGTGACTCCCATATTACAATAACATTTAAATTATATTTCATTAGCTGTAAAGAATGTCTAGTTGATCTTAGGTGCTGAAAGCCACGATGGAAATGATGAAACTTAGAATAAAAAAAGTCAACAGAGTAGGATTTATAAATCAGTAGCTTTTTATTTTAAAATCTGATCTTTTACTTTGATTGCTATGAGAATTTGAAGTTATTTCAAATATTTGTCTCAAATTACAAATACTGTGTCTTTTTGAAATGCCTTTAAACATTTAGAATGATTTTATTCAAATTGTTGTTAATTGCTAATAAATGAAAAACATTAGTCATTGTCATCATCGTCATCATCGCCATCATCGTCATCGTCGTCATCATCGTCATCATCATCGTCATCATCATCGTCGTCATCATCATCATCATCATCATCATCATCATCTTCTGTATTAACTTTTCCTGAGAGAACGTCAAGAAGCCATTCTTCTAGTTCATCAGGTGATGGTAGATCATCATCGTCTTTAATGTCCATCCAAACACTGTCAGCCTTAAGGCACAAGATATTAACATCACAGTGTTAATATACAACTCATGGTGTATTGATAGCGCGTGTTACAAACTATCAGCTTCTTGTAACATGATAATGCTTCTAAATCAGCCAATGCATAAATCCACCAGATAAACTCATTACCAGAAGACAAAGTAATCTTGAAGTAATTCAGCAAAAGCCATTTTTTTTTAAACTAAAGTCACTGAATCCAACTAGAAAAAAAAAACTGCCCAAATACTCAGGACTATTATTCCCTATTGCATCAGTGTAATAATATTTCTGCACCTACATAGCACAGTTAAAGGCACCTTCTACATCATTGATGCAGAATGGCAAACCATCCATCTATTTTGTATTTCTCTGTGATAATAAACTCAAACTTCTTTGAACTGAGAAAACCTGAGTTAGAAAAGGTTAATACATCAGACACAGGTGTGAAAAATGAGGAGGAGCATTCATATATAACAAGCTGCTTACAATGGGAAGAAATCTGGCCAGCACATTAATGGTAATTAGCAAAACAACCAGAAAGAATCAGAGAAAATATATAATAGGTAGAAAGGTGAAACAGGATCTAATAGCAAGTTATTACTATTTGGAGTGTAAATGTATTTGTAGCAGATTTTGGTAATGGGACCGATACTTAAAGCGGCAAGATTTACAGGGCTGTTGTGGGGCGGGTGGAGTGTCCTTCAGAAAGTTAGCACAAACCTGGTAAGCCAACTGGTTTCTTTCTCAGTCTCACATCATTCTTTCATTATATTACCTCTTTAGGAAGATGATTAATAACAAAATGCTCCTATGTCTTATGGTCTATGGTCTAAAATAATATTACACTTATCATTTTTAATAAAACATCCATGATGTTCTTCCTCCAAAGTGTCCCACAAATTCAAAACCTCTCTGACTGGGTTGTAAGAGAAGTCATATCCAAGACTCTAAATCAGCAGATATGCTTAACTGTATATTTAAATTATTGTATCTACACAGGAATTGATTAAGGTCACACACATAATCAAATAGAGACTCACATATAACCGTAAGTGAATTTGTAGTAATGATCAAACGCAAACATGTTGCTATATAAAATCACAGTTAGATCTACCTGTGAACATGTACCCTAATCCACAGATCATGGCAAAATGTCAGTGTTAACAAAAGATTGGAAGAGAACTCTTAGAAGTTGATGGTTCAACTTACATCAGTGACGTTCACCACTCCAATCTGAGGTCTGTGAAGGTTGATCTTGAAGGTTTTCTCCCAGTAAGTAAACAACTGAAATAGTCAGAGAAGCTCAAATTACTGCCACAAAGCACTTGTTACATAATTTGTGTGAATACTGTATGACATTGGTACTCACCAGGGGGAAGTCATCAGGGTCGATCCACACAATGCTTAGGTCTGGATTGTTCGTGTTTTCTCTTGCTACTTCTTTCAAAATTGACAGAAATTCATAACCGTCTGTGAAGCCATAGAAATTTCCCAATTATTCTCATGGAAGAAACCTAGATTTTTTTTAATAAAACAAATAGACCATGGAGACACAAGCCTGCTAATGCCAGAATCAGGAGCAGAAAGCCAGGTGCTAGAGAAACTCAGGGGGTCAGACAGCATCAGTGGAGGAAAATGGACAATTTGTTGTTTTAGGTCAAGACCCTTTATCTGGACTGCAAATTAGAGGGGGGAGTGCCAGTATAGAAAGGTGAGGGAAGGGGTGAAGCAGTAGTTGGATCCAGGTGAGAAGAGCTGATAGGCAGACGGAGGAGGGAAGTTCCCACCTGATAGCAAAGCCACAAATTTTGTGGAGACAAGCACCAGCTTTGTGCTACGAACTTTGCACCTTGAAATAATTATTTTTAATATTTCACAGTATGATATTAATACATTTGCACCGCAGAGCAGGGCAGCACGGCCCCACAGAGCCAGGTCCATCCTGATGTCAGGTGCTGACTGAAGTTTGCACGCTCTCCCCGTGTCTGCTTTGGTTCTCCCATGTGTTCCAGGTGGTTAACTGGCTCTCTAAGCTGCCCTGAGTGGGGCATGTGAGGGAGAATGGGATATAAGGAATTAAGTGAGGGAATGGGTCTGACTGAAATGCTCTGAGAGCCCGTATATGCTTGATGAGTTGAGTGGTTTCCTTATCTGTCTTAAGAAACATGAAAAAATATAAAATTCTGCTATATGAATTGCACACATGCATACATTCAGCCTTTCAACTCCTTTAGCCTATAGATAACTGCTAATTTTTGGTTTGAACCTTATTTAACTGCCATTGATAGTGTAACCTTATTTAATAAAAAAACCTGTTGACCTTTGCCTTGTAAATTAACCCAATATCTATAGCCTTCTGTGGGAAGAGTTACTCTAAGTTAATTTTGCCTGCTGCCGATTCACCCATAACAGAGTACTTTTTACCACTGTAAGCTATTTTGTCAATAC